>NW_027186546.1:8200551-8230135 GCF_028583685.1 Petaurus breviceps papuanus | reverse complement strand
ACTGTAGTGAAGGTGATCCCCTGTGCTATATGCTACATTACAGTACCCTCTGTATGCACCATCCGCCCCCCTCCCCGGTGAAACGCACGCCGCTCTCCGAGCTGCATCCAATCAGAGCTGCAGCAGTGAGCGCGTCAGCCTGTTCTTCCCCAGTGATTTGCTTATTGAATAAAGGTACATTTTTTGGTTCACATTTACCTGTTTATTAAAATTGCTGTCAATGTTCATTAAAATAAGCCCTCTGGTGTTTTTCTGTCCAAAAAAAAATAATAAGACAGTGTCTTATTATTGGGGAAACATGGTAATTAATATTTATGGTAGGATTTGAACTTGAGTCTTTCTGATTCTATTTCTAGTGCTCAATCCACTGCTAAAAGTAGGTGCTACTATTATTATGCCCCATTTTACAGAAGAGAAAATTGAGACAAGTGGGTTTAGTAACTTTCCTAGGGTCACACCACTAATAGGTGTCTGAGGCTGGATTTAAGCTCATGTCTTCCTGACTTGGGGTCCAGTGCTCTGTTCACTGTGCCACTCTCATCTAGATTCCTCTTATAAACAATGCCACTTGAATCCCTTCTTTCCCTATCATCTGCCCTCATGAGTAACTTTCTTCCCAAACTTAACGACCTAAACTACTCATCAAGGGGGTTTACTGCTTTGGAGAGTGGTCATAGCCTGCTTTGCCTATGTGAATGATGATGGCTATTGGAAAGGGAAAGAAAGATACTTGTGTGGATTACAAATTTGTAGTTTCAGATGTTTTTATTCTCTTATTTATAAAGCTCTCCTCTGACACTGGCACTAATATGAATCCTTTTAGAGGCATTAAAAGATGGCTGTGACAACTGTAGTCACAGCAGATAAATTTAGCTCTTGTATTTTATCTACATAATCTGATTGTAATTTATATGTCTTCCGTCTAGATAAAGTAAAGCCATTTCTCATTACCAAATTTTTCTTTTTGCCAACATGATGTGAGTGGGATATTGACTTTAACTGAAGGCTGGTGATTAATCATGGTGGTTTGCAGGGAAATCATTTATTGCTCTGGGTAGCCCAGTGACTGCTTGGATAGTTGTACTTGCTGTGAGCTAGTCAAGATAAACTCAGGTGGGTTAGTGCTACCTGGATTCCAGTGAAGGTTGTAAAGGATTTATTAGCCAGATTGTCTTTCTGAATCATTTTACATTCTCCTTAGTTTAATTTACAAATGGAAGAATTATGAGTCTCTTTCAATGGAAGAATTTATCAACGGTTACTCTCCAGCCAAGAGCTGTCTGCATCAAGGTCTGATGGTGTAGCCCTGGGCCCTAGAAATGTTTATTCTGTATTGTGTTCAAGAGTTCAGTAACTCCCTTCTGGATCCTCATGTATTAAAGATTGTTAAAAAGAAAATAGCTGATTCTATGTCTGTTTCTGCACAGAGTTGGTTTTTTTTTTTTTTTTTTTGAGAAATCATTTGGTCATGGGAAACTATGTGTAGATTTTACAAAGCAAATTTTAAACCCAGGCCTGTTTCTTTCTGTCACTCAGCATAACAGAAAAACTTGGATTTTTCTAATACATTGATAAATACAAATCATATTCCTTATGACAGCCTTGTGAGAGAGATAGTATTAGTATTATTACCTCCATTTTACAGGTGAAGAGATTGGGGCTCTGTATGGCTAAATGACTTTTTTTAGAGTTAATGTCATAGCTTAGATTTTAATTTGGGGTTCCCTTTCTCTAAGACTGGTTTCTTTTTCATTTATCCCATTCTATTTCTCCATATCCTTAAGCCATCTTCCCTTGCTACTGTTGTGTATTCAGGAAATATATGTGAATTTTAATGTTAGCCAAAGTGGAAGCTGATTAGAAATATAATCTGCTTTTAAAATTTGGGACATTCATACCAACTTATAAAGTTATTTATAGTTTTTATTATTTGTATCACTTTCCCTCCATTATTATGGATTATTAATTGAGAATTAGCTTACTTATATTAATTTAACATTAAGGCAGAATTTTATTAAGGGCAGCATGGCTTACTGGGTAGACTACTGGTTGGCATCAGGAGGAATAACTAGGTTCATCTCCTGCTTCTCTGATTTAATAGCTGTGTGACCATGGACAAAAGCACATTCTATTTTGGTTGAGACCATCTTTCTAAGACTTTAAGATACAAGTGTTAAAATACCTTTTTTTGAAAAAATCTTTTTTTTTTTTTTTTTGCGGGGCAGTTGGGGTTAAGTGACTTACCCAGGGTCACACAGCTAATGTGTTAAGCGTTTGAGGCCGGATTTGAACTCAGGTTCTTCTGACTCCAGGCCTGGTGCACTATTCACTGTGCCACCTAGCCACCCCTGTTGAAACATCTTTTGTGTGGGAATTCCTACACTGTTGAAATCACAGGCCCTTGAGTTACTGATAAAAAGAACTTGGAGTAGTGGATTGGGCACTGAGTGTGGAGTCAGAAAGACCTGGGTTCATATTCTGCCAACGATAATAATTACTGGGTGACTCCGGTTAAGTTATTTATCCTCTCTGTACTTTAATTTCTTTATCTGTAAAATGAAAAGATTGAACTTGATCACTTACAGCTCTAAAATTTATTATCCTATGATTTTGTTGTTGTTCACTTGTTTTCAGTTGTGTTTGACTCTTCATGACCCCATCTGGGACTTTCTTGGCAAAGATAACTGGAGTGGTTTGTCATTTCTTCAGCTCATTTTACAGATGAGGAAACTGAGGCAAACAGGATTAAGTGACTGACTTGTTCAGGCATGCAGAGCTAATAAATGCCTGAGGCAGGATCTGAACTCATTCTTCCTGCCTCTAGGCCTGGAACTCCTTTCATGGTGCTAACCTAGCTGCCTGATCCTATGATATATTGGGTTAGTCATGGCATTCGTTAATTCTTAATTTCCTTTGGTGGATAGTCTGTGCTATCATTTCCTTGATTAGAAAGACAAGATATGGGGTGACTAGGTGGCACAGTGAATAGAGCACTGGCTCTGGAGTCAGGAGGACCTGAGTTCAAATCTGGCCTCAAACACTTAACACAAAAAACTAGCCGTGTGACCTTGGGCAAGTCACTTAACCCCAAATGCCTTCCCCTCTCCCCTCCAAAAAGCAAAAAAAAACCCCAACAAAACAAAGAAAGAGGAGATATATATCAGATTTATGTGATTTTTACTATGACTATGTTAAGAGGTAGTGGCAGGCAGAGCTAGTATTTGACATTAAATTCTGGGCATAACCTTTGGTATTTGTAGTAGTATTTGGAATTCTACAAAGCTTGAGGTTGTCATGACCAAAACACACTCTTGTCTCCTTCTAGTAAGGTAGAAGTTTTTGCTGGATAAATTTAATTGTTGCTTTTAAAGTTAGAGTGTAGGTTACATAGTCACATAAGTGTAGTTTAAAAAAGAAAATTACTGTCTTGTCTTCTACCAGAATTATAACTAGTCCTCTTTCTCACTAACGTTCTAGCTGCAATAAGTGTAACACTTATTAATAGCTGTGCCTGGAAGAAAGACTTAACCAATTCCTTCCATAATCTGTAACACAAGTACTAATTAATTACTTAAGTATTTGTTAAATAGTGCCTGTCCTTTAGGAACTTTCATTCTATTGGGGGGGGGGGATCACTATAGACAGAGCTAAATATAAAACATATGAAAAAAGCCCTTTTGGGGAATTTGATTAGGAAAAGTCTCATAGACTTGGTTCTTGAGCTGAGCTTATGGTGAAACTAGGAATTCTGAGAGGCAGAGGGGTGCTGGGAGCCTTTGCAGGCATGGGAGAGAGCTTATGAAAAGGCCCAGAGATACTTGGGAGGTGAAATGTACAGTCCTGTGTGTGTAGTACATTTCATTAGTGTGTATTCAAGGATGTAGAAAAAAAAATTTTAAAGGCAAACGTTGAATACTCCCCTTTATTTGTCAAACCCCAAAATTAAAAATTTAATTAAACTTAATTTAATCCCCCCTAAACTTTGCTTTAAAAATATATATTTAAAAATGAGACACAAAATAGTGTATTTTTTTTTTTTGAGACAGGTGTGACCAGCTATACCTAGAATGTCCTTTACACATGCCATTGTAGAGTAGTTAGGCAGCTGTATAGCTCCAGGAGGAGTAAAGTGAATTAAGTCTGGATAAATAGATTAGAGCCAGACAGTGGAGGGATTGAAATGCTAAATAGAGGAGTTTTAATTTTATCCTGAAGCTAGAATGTGTTCTCCATTCACTGTTGGGAAATGACATGGCTAGACTTTGTGCTTCAGGAATACCACTTTGGCAGCTGTACGGATGGTATCTTGGGAAGGGGTGAGAGTAGTGGTAGCCAGATCAGTTAGGGAGCTATTGCAGTATGGTTCAAGTGATGGAGAATGAGCTCCATGGTAGTGGTTGTGTGAGCATAGAGGAGGGGAAAAATGTGTCAGAGATATTGTGGAAGTGGGATTGAGGAAACTTGGCAGCTGTTGATAACATGGGTAACTGGAAAGGGGAGGGTCCCTTATGATATGCTAGGGAAATTCAGAAGACTGGCTTGGGTTATCTTTTAGATATGTTAAGTTTCAGATATCTTTGGGACAGTCAAGTGGATACACACACATCTATATATCCATATCGCAGAAGAGCAGTTGGAGAGAGGCATGTTGGATATATAGAATTGAGAGTCATCTGTAAAGAGATAATTGAATGAATGGGATTTGATGAGATCACCCAGATAGAGAGCTTATAGAGAAGAGAGAAGAGGGTCCAGGACAAAGCCCTGGATACATATAGAATGTAGGACATGAATGATGAGAAAAATTAGGCAGGTTAAGATAGGATAAATAAATAAATAAAGCAAGCAGTGTCAGGGAAACCCAGGGAAGAGACAGTATTTAGGGAGGAAGAAGTGGTCAAGCCACCACAACAATAAATGGACAACCATTTATTAAATGCAAATTATATGCTGTGCTGTGGCTGTAAAGACAGTAAGAAAAGGGAAACTGATCTTGTCCTTCAGGAATTTAAATGCTATTGAGGAGAGATGACATATACATAAATATATAAAAAT
Source organism: Petaurus breviceps papuanus (assembly GCF_028583685.1). Classification (NCBI taxonomy): domain Eukaryota; kingdom Metazoa; phylum Chordata; class Mammalia; order Diprotodontia; family Petauridae; genus Petaurus; species Petaurus breviceps. Next base: position 8,225,080 of record NW_027186546.1, on the reverse strand, counting down.
ATATACAAAGTAAAAAGTAAATTACAAGGTAGTATGTGGGGAACACGAACAGCTGTGGATAATAGCATCAGAAAATTAAAAGACCTCATGTATGGTGGTATTTAAGCTGACCTTTGAGGAAAGCAAAGGATAGTGGGAGGTAGAGGTGATAAGTGAGAATTGAAGGATGAACCCTGAGAAATAGAAATAACCTTGTAGACAACAGTTTCAATGTAGCTGGTGGTGTTGAAAGCTAGATTGCAAAAGGTTGAGAATTAAGGAAGTAGAGGTAGTAATGAGGGAAGATAGCTTATTCTAGAAGTTTGATTAAGGGAGGAGAGAGGGAAAGAAATCGAGGGAATGGTAAGATCGAGTGAAGGTTTGTTTTTCTTTTAAGGATGGGGAGCCCTGAGTATATTTATAGGGAAATAGGTAAGACTATAGAGAAAATATATGGAGTCTCTGTGGAGAGACTGAAGAACAGAGAAGGGTTTGGGGAGGGATAACTGTGGGGTCAGTCTGCTGGAGGAGATGGTATCACATGGAGTCAGGTAGAAGTAGAGGTGTTGGGTTTGACAAAGAAGATGGGTACTTTCTTCCTTAGAGACTAGAGCAAAGGAGGAGGTCTTTGAGGATGGTCTTGGGTGACTTTGGGAAATAAGAATGGAAAAGAATTAGGAGCTCAGCATATGGCCAAGTCCTCTGTTCATATTTCTGATTTTTATTCTGTTTTCCTCACCACATGTGCTTGATCATTTCTGAAGTGGGGTCAAGTGGAACATTGTTGATCTTCATGGATGCTATTGCTTGTTTGTTTCAGTGTTATGGAATTGAAGATTTAAACACAGTAATATGTAATCATGAGGAGAGACTCAGGCTCATCTATTTTCTTTCTCCTCGTTGCCATAGACATCATCCATTTGAAAGGGCAGCTGGGATCATAGATTTAGAACTTGGAAGGAACTTCCAAGGCCACTTGGTCCCCTCCCCTCATTTTACAGTTGAGGAAACTGAGTCCCAGAAGAGGTTAAATGACATCCCCAGAGTTAGACAGGGAGTAAGGGATGGAACTAGGATTTAATTCCTGTCTTCTGACTCCCAATCCATTGTTCTTGCCATAGTATCATAAGGTGGGCTAGAAGAGGGTTAGTGAGAGCCAGTGAGGAAATGATCTTACCGTTGAAGGAAGTGAGGGTTTTGTATTCCTTTTTAATCATCAAGGTACTTACTCATTTGACATAAATATCTATTTCTAAAGAGATAACTTAGTTTTTTGAGTGTACTAAGCCATGAAACCCATGTTTTCAGACCTACATAAGCTTTTATTAATGGGTAAGCCATTTACCTATGACTAAGTGTTATTACTATTTATTGAAAAACTTAACCTTAATTTTAAAAGATGTTTTATTTTAATGCCTTTTGTTTTTATATCTTCTTTTCTGAACATTCTGAGCTATTGTCATTGAATGGGATGCAGTGAATGCTAGGGCCAAGAACTTACTGTTAAACAACCTCTATCTTTAAATACAGAAGTAGCCCAAGTATATGGGGGTGATGAATTGACAAGTATTTCATAGACTCATATATAGAAGGGAGCATCTTCTAGTCCAAACCCCTCATTTTACATATGAGGAAACTAGAGCAGGTTAATCAAGGTCAGTCAGTCGACATTTATTAAGCACTAGAATTAAGAGGGATTGGGAAAGACTTCTTGTAGAAGATGAGAATTAATTGAGACTTGAAGCCAGGGAAAGCAATAAGTGGAGATGAGGAGAGAGAGCATTCCAGGTATGGGGGATAGCCATAGAAAATGCTTAGAGCTCGGACATGTACTGTCCTGTTCCTGGGACAGCCAGGAGGCCAGTGTTGCCAGTTTGAAAAGTGCTTGTTGGGGGTGGGTAAGGTGTAAGAAGCCTGGAAAGGTAGGAGCTGGGGCTACATTATAAAGGGCTTTGAATGCTGAACGGAAGATTTCGATTTTGATCCTGTAAGCAGTAGGGAGCCAACGGAGTTTATTGAGTAGGGGGCTGACATGGGGGAACCTGTGCTTTAGGACAATCGCTTTCATGGCTGAATGGTGGATGGATTAGAGTGGGGAGAGACTTGGCAGGCAGATCCACCAGCAGGCTATTGTAGTAGTCTGGGAATGAGGTGATGACAGCCTGCACTGCACTGGAGTGATGGCAGTGTCATGGGGGAGGGGGCTTATCTGAGAGATGTTCAGAGGTAAAGTCAGCAGACCTTAGCAGCAGCTTGGATATGCAGGATGAGAGATAGTGAGGGGTCCAGGATGACTCCTAGGTTGTGAGGAGTCCCCTGAGGGACTGGGAGGATGGTCTTGCCCTCTACAGTAATAAGAAAGGTGAGGGGTGGGGCGTGGTGGTGGTGGGAGGTTTTAGGAGGAGAGTTCTGTTTTAGATATATTGAGTTTAAGATGTCCCCTGGCTATCCAGTTTGAGATGTCTTAAAGTCATTTGGAGATGTGAGACTAGAGGTCTGCAGAAAGGTCACACAGGTACCAACCCCCTAGGATTTTAACTTAGCTTCTCTGATTTTGAAGCATTTGTTCTTCCAATGGAACCATTCTTCCTCCCTTGTCTATAAACAAGGACTTATTCACAGAAGTTGATAATAGTTATCATAGTTGCAATGCACATGGAACACATTATCTTTTAGTATCCCCCATACAGTACATGGTAAATATAAATAAATGATTATAGATAGTTTGATTTCCTTTGACATTCATTCCAGTGGAAAACTTTTGGTATTTGTGGTGGTGGTGTTGCTTTTGAGGAGTATCTTTGAATTGTTCCTCTCATTCCTGAGGCCTATCTCATTTATTCTTTATTGATGAAATACAATTCAATGTTGATGTTTGGGAAAGTTAGCAATTGTCATTTAGCTGATGATCGTTTAGGTGGGGGAAATGTTCTACTACAAGTTGCTATGATTGACTTTCATCACTGCATGAATGTAGAGACATCTTCCTGTTCTTCTGTGTTGTAGAATTTGGCAACAAATTGTGCATTCTGTTCTCTTTCCCTCCAAAATCTCCAGTAACTTTGAAGAGTGTGACCACAACTTTCCAACCCTAGATGTATGATCTGATGATTCCCATGATAAATGTAATCCTGGGGGTCATTATATGATGACAACACTGGTGCCAGCATGTCTTACGGCGAATCCATTCAGATCTTATTGGGCAAAGTGGTAGCTACAGGTGGGACAGTGACCCTGGACTCTGTGGGCCATGTCAGTGGAAGGTAAGCTCCAGCAGGGCTCAGTTAGCTGAGAGAGCTTTGAGAATTGGCCCAGGGAAAGACTTGGATGTCTGTCATTTGAGGACCACTCCAGGGCAGTTTGGATAAACTTATTACCAAAAGGGGGAGGTGAAATTTTCAGCCCCTGCCTCTCACGAAGACCCTCTAGTGAGGTGTAGGGAAGGGTGTGTGATCTGTGTTAGCTAAGGATTTACCTACCTTCATGAAATCACATATCTTTGGAATATTAAAGTGTTTCAAAGCAGCAAAGCAAACAAAATTATAAAATGGCAAAGATGGTTCTGTCTCCTCTGGCCAGTTCTCCTTTGCTTGCTGAGGCTCACTATGGTGTTCTAGCCTAGAGCATTCCATAGTATTCACTGAGTTTTTACTAAGCATGGAAAACAAACTCCGTAGTGATAATTTAAGATAATGAGACATTAGATGCAAGAAATAAATGGTATGAAGCAGGAGGGTCACCTCTGGAATAGTGAGTATGGAATCCCAGGTATAGATTATCCAAGAGCTGTATTGGAGGACTGGGCAGTTAGGTGGCAATGAAATTGAGGGATCATGGGGTTTGGGAGTAGAAGCAACATTAATGATTTATTGCTAGTGCTAGTAAATGTTTAATAACCAGTCCCTCAAAATAAATAAATAAAATACATAGGGCATCATATTTAATCCACATTATTAACATTTTCTTGATCATTTTCTCAAGTTTAGGCAGTCAACAAAACAATAAATCAAGTCCTGAATTTGTAGTGTTTGCAGATATCCCAGGTGTAAATTCTCACACCAAAATTTTAACAATCAGACCTGTGGTTTGAGTCATCTCCAGCAAACTCCTGGATCTATTCATACTCTCCTAATAGCCTTTGATCCGGAAAACACCCCAGATACTCCTAGCTAGAATGATGATGATGTTAGCTGGCTAAATGTCAGCCTTTCTGGTACTTGAAGGCTTACAACAGCCACCCTGGGAGGTACATTCCACAGGTATTGTTGGCCTTTTACAGAAGAAGAAATCTGCTTGGAGACATGAGGTGGCTTCTGTGCCATGGCAGTAGTTGTTACACATCCAGCAAGTGTCAGAGTTGGGGTTTGAACCCAGGTCCGTCCGACTCCCAAGTCCAGCTTTGTGTGAAAAGGGAACATAATGAAATAGCCTTCTTCAGCTCCCTGGGACTCTGCAGTAGAGATTTCCCCTTCACTGGCTTTCCTAGTGTTTAGAACAGCCAGTATGCAGAGTGTTTCAACAGAGCTGATTATGTTCTAACACATCTTTTTAGTGTTGTTTCCTTAAACATCATATGTACTCTTGTTTGGGCTAGATAATACAATATGACTTGATAATCTCGCCAGACATTTTACATTCTCTCCTCTAAGAGGGAGATTTTCGAAGGGATTGATTGCCCAATTTGGAATTGGCTCAGGTACTCCTTTACACTTGGTATTTGCATAATTAAGAGGCTGGTTACACAAGCTCAGTTTTTGCAGCAATTTTTTTTTTTTTTTGCAAGATGTGTTTTCTTTAAAAAAAAAAAGTACTTCTAATTTATAAAAAGGCAGAAGAGGGACTGGTCGTTTTTAGTGTCTGTTATAGATGAAAGTTTTTGAAGAGGTCTGGTTATTAGAGTGTCCAGTACAGATGTCACTCCTGATTTGACCCACTCGTATTCTTTCTTAGCAGGTTTACCAGGAGAGAGGTTTCCATTTATTGGAGCAGTGATGAATGATTTTTCTAGTTAATAATGTAAATTGGGAACCCCTGCTACTCAATTAGAGATTTTTGGAAACAGTGAATTCTTAACTTGAGCAGCGGTTGACTTCAGGGATAGGAGGAACACTGGCCTCTAGTGCCTTGCCCTGGGACCATGCTGGCTGAGCCTTCTGGGTGAGCTGGAGCCACTCCTAAGAATGTTTCTTCATTTTTGAACACTGGGGAGTGATTGCCCTAGAGAAGCACTTTTTGTCATGCAAATGTCCAGTTATCAAGTTTTGTTGGCCTAGGATCATCTGTTCCCTTTGGGGGAAGTGCTGCATTAGACAAAAACCATTGTTCTTACTTTCTCTGCCCAGCTGTTACTGCTTCAGGGACCGAGGAAACATACATTTTTAAAGTGCCTGCTGAATGCCCAGTGCTGGCTTGGGGGAGGGGACAGGGATTAAAAAGCTGAAATAAAACAAAGCCCCTGCCAAACACAGGTATCAGCAGTTTTTGTATGTGCGTAAGAAAGTTCCCAAGTTAGAACTTGGCAGGCAGGTGATGGTAAGTTGTAGCCGAAATGGGTTATTCCTTCCATAATGGTACAAATGACTATATATGACATTATTTTTACGTGAAAATACATTTTGAGTTTACTTGTGAATTAGTGTGTGGTGTGTAATGTTTGTGTATTAGTGATACCCTTTAACTGACTTTTTTTTTAATAAGCCATGTATTTATGAGTAGTCTTTTTGGTTTGAAGTCTTGCATATAAACACAGAAGACCACTCACCATTTATCATTCTTCTTTTTTGTTGCCTCAGCAGTTTGAGGACCCTCTCTATGTACTGGAAAATCTCCTCACCAGCTTCCTCCTTCTTCTCTGATAAAACCAGTTCCAGTTGATATTTAGAAAAGAACATTTTTTTTTGAGGAGGGCAGGGTCTGATGGGGTGACCTGAACCCTCTAAAATAGAGTCATCAAATCATAGAATATTAAATCTGTAAATAACGTTAGATGAGTAAGTCAGCTTTTGTGATAGATTTAGGAGCCCGAGGCAGAGTGAGGGGAAAATGACTTGACTGAGGTTTACCCAGTTTTTTAGTGGAAGTGTGATCATTCTTTCTTTTGTATATTTATACCTTTACCACTTCTCAATGACATCTCTCTCTTTACTGGAATTGTAACCGGGGAGGCATCTCCTCAAAAGAAAGTCATTCAGTGTCCTAAGAGGATTCATAATAGTAGCACAATTTCTGGTTTTCTCTTCCTATTGCTGGTTGATTGCAAAGGTGGCTTTATCTGTGGAGAAGATTTCTGAGGACCAGTACCTCCCTGGATATGACTCCCTGGAAAGGCAGATTTCCACATTTATTCTCAGTACTCACAGAATGTGAGCAATTCCACAGCTTGTGGGTTCTCTTTTGCAATACAAAAAGCAGTAAAAGTGGCAAAGAGCTTATGGGAATTGTGACAGTATGCCTAGTTGTCTTAACCTAGCTTTGTAAGGAAAACAAACCTTAGCTAGCCTGAATGTTTTTTTTTCTCTTTCCCCCAATTAGCCTGCCTTCCCCAATGGAGGTACTCTATGAATAAAATAAAGAAAAAAATTCTTTTTCTTCTCACTTAGCATGAGTTTCTTGCCCAGTGTAAGTAGTTGAATAGCTTTCCACGATTTACAAAATGGTTTTATTTTGTTAAGCTCCCAGATCTTGTTTACTGTGGTTTTAGTCTTAAAATGAATAGGCACATAAATGGATATTAGTCATAATGTTATCTTATTTAAAATAATTTTCATTGTAAATGCATATTTCATCAGCTATCTTTTGATCTCATTTTATTAATAGAGTGAAGATTTGGGGAATTTGCCCAGGCTCTATATATAGCCGAGTTCTTGAACTGTGTCACGCAGTGATTCCAGATGAGTTCTATTTGTGTAATAAAGCAGGCAGAATTTATGGTACACTCAGAATGAATTACTGTCACGCAGAAAAGCTCCATATTCTTTTACATACAGTGACCCCGCTACACAGTGGTTATTGAGATATTTTATGATAGGTTATAGCATAGGCGTTTTTTGCTGTTGTTTGTTTCTTTGAAGTGTTGTAGAGGAAGCGTCCTTAAGGATTTTTCATCATTCAAAGCTTTCTCCTCAGTGAACATGAGGGCAAGAGTTAAAGCAGAGAGCTATACTTGTGTGTTATTGTTTAGTAACCAAGTTTAGATAATGGCTGAAGTATTTCGACTTTTCATATTTGAAGAGTTGTTTGTTTCTCAATGCCCTTTTTTCTATTGCAGATAATTTTAAAAAAATACTTTATTATATAGTGCTTCATATATAAAACATTCTTTGTAATCATTCTGTTTCGCCATTATTCCCAGTTTCCTAATTCCTGATTATATGGATTGTCTGGGTGTGACCTGTGGTAGAGCCTTTCAAGCTCCTACAGGTCTGATCAGCCACGACATTGTGATGCCATTTTGGTCCTCTTTAAGAGTGAGGGACAACACATGCCATTGCGAATGATGCTATTTGATAAACCTGCATCATTGCCTGAGTATCTCCATGTACAGGGTGGCAACAAAGAGAACTTCTGGGAGTTATCTTCGGGTCACACTGAAGCAGTGTCCTAACTGCCAGTGGAGTGCTGAGTTTATTCTCAAGTTACTTCTCTTTGCAAGGGACACTTGTGACAGTATGCCTGTCTAGATTGCTGCCAAGTTGATTAATTAATAGTAATTCTTCATAGCACTATGGTTAAGCAAATACTACAACACTGGCAATATTAATTAAAATTTAGAAGATAGATTATTCCTGTTCAGGTGGATCTCTGATTTCATCTTGGAAGTTATTTCCTCCATTTGTGAAGATCACCACCCCTTGATACTTGCCCATCCTGTGTCACTCTTGTCCTTCCATAAAGGAAGGCATGGGAGTACACCCAATGTGTTCTTGAATTCTCCTGACTTTGAGAGGAATTCATGGCCTGTCTATATCATTGGTTCTTCCATACTTTCTTTAACCGTAGAAGGTGATGTAACTGGACTTACTCTAAGTGTATTTCGGTAGCATGTATTAGAGTTGCCATATTTCTGATAAACAGAATAGCGACCATCTGTGGGGATTCAGTGAAGTTAGATAAGAGGACATGAGTTGAAACTGAAGCTAGATATATCTAAGTTAGATATGAAGGGCTTTAAAAGAAATTACAAAGGGAAGTTTTGAAAATTTCTTAATTGGGTGAAGATGATGGTGATGATGATAAGTAGCATTTATAGAGTGCGTTAACGTTTGCAAATTACTATACATATCTCATTTAATTCTCACAACTGTGTGAGGTAGGCGTTGTTTTTCCCATCTTTACAGATGAGGAAACTGAGGCTGAGAGACAGGTCAAGTGACTTGCCCAGCCTCACAGAGCTGGTAAATATATGAAATAGGATTTCAACATGGGTCATCCACACACCAGCACTCTTTACCCCACTGGGAAGTGGGGAAAGGGAAGGGAATAAACATTTATTGTCAGACACCTGCTGTATGCCAGTCCAGTCACTGTACTAAGCACTTTGCAAGTGACCAGGGCTTTACTTTGTATATAATCTGAGTCAAGAAAATGATCTGGATTGAGACAACAAGAGTCCCTGTTTGTTTAGTCAGAGCTACTTGGGACAAGCAAACATTTTGTTTGACTTAGGTGTGTGTGTGTGTGTTGGGTTTCTTATCTCTGAGGCTTTCTTTTCTTGTGAAAACTTGCTCTGATGCTTTGACTATAATTCTAAACAGAAAGTTATTTTTCCTTTTAGGAAACAAATTCATTTAGACCTAACTTTCAGTTGAGGGTCAGACTGAACAGGAAGAGGGAAACATGGCTTGGATACTTGCTTTGGGGGCTCACATTTGCTGAAATATCATGTCTAGGAAAAATAAACAATTCTTAAATCAAAATCTGTTTCTTGACTCCTAATCTCTTCAGTATTGCTTCTTTGGTATATGAGTATACTGTGAGTTTATGGGTACAGCCTCCAGGAATATAGAGTACAAACCCACTATGCCTCCTGTCCTGGGTGATTCTTGTCCCTGGCCTTCTGTAAATCCTCCATAGAGAATCAACCATCTGGAGAACTTAACGTATTTTAACATCCTCTGATTACCAGAGCAGCACACTTGCCTTTCCCATTTATTCTTACTCATCATTTCTCTGTAACTAGTGTATCTCCTTTTCCCATTATATATTAATTTAATGTTGTTACTTATGCCACTTCTTACCTTTAAATCCTGCTCAGTTATATGCAGCATGTATGCCTTCCCTGTGTTGACTATCTCGCATTTTTCCTAGTCTAGCTTGTTTATATGTAGTTGTTTGCATTAGACCCAGGTTGTTGGGAACAGGGACTGTCTTTTGCCTTCCTGTCTATCCCCAGTCCTTAGCAGAGTACAGCTGGTACATAATAAATTGACTGGCAGATCTACTTATGTCTCTTTTATTTCTCTCTTTTGATCTTTGGGTGACCTGCAGTTTGATCCTTTGGAGGTAAATAGTCTGTGATTCATGACCATGTAGTATCACTGTTTAGCAAGATTGTGTGTGTGCGCGTGCATGTAGGAAGAACAAATGCAATTTAGGCCATATTCTTCCAATTTAATGATGAGTTCAGCTCATTATCTATCTACCTTGCTTGTTCCTGAAATCAAAGAACCTAAGAGTTAGCTAGGAACTCAGAGGCCATCTAGTCTGACTCCTACCTGAACAAGAATCTTGTGCTCAATATCACTTAACAAGAGGCCATCTGACTTTTGTTTGTAAATCATTGGTAAGGGAGAACTGGCCATCTCTGAGGAAGTACATTAAACTATCCAGTAAAACTCCCAAAGTTAGGAAGTTTTTCTTTACTACCACGTGTAAATGTTGGTCTGCAATTTCTTATTTCTTCTAATTCTGTCTTCTTGGGACAAAGCAGACCCGGGGCTCTACCAGAGAACTTCAAATGTTTTAATTTATTTAAATAAACATCATGGAACGATTCTGAGAGTTATGAATATGATAAAGGATTGGATGCCAGGGATGGGAGAAAACCTGTAGAATATTGATTTTAGGAAGTAGTGAGTAAGGCCAGTTCACAAATGTCGAGTTTGTAAAAGGGAGTAATATGAAATATATCTGGAAACATTAAATTGGACCCAAACCAAGGAGTTGTTATTTTGCCTTGAAACCACTGAAGATTTTTTGTGTAGGAGGATGAAACGAATGAATGAAAAGCATTTATTAAGTACTTACTGTGTGTAAAGTGCTATGTTAAGTGCTGGAAATATGATTGGAGAACCCTTGCTCTCAAGGAACTCATAGTCTAATGAGGAGGAGAGCGTATATGGAAAGTTTTAGCTGCAAATCATATGCAACCATGATCCTTAGGGTACAGCAGCAAAACAGATGGTAATGCTTCTTTAATGCCATTTCTAACCAGTTTCTGATGTTGAACTATTTGAGAGTGCCAAGGATTTTGGTGGCAAAAACTTTCCTTTTTGAGTCTTCATTAGCTGTGACTCTGGCACCTGTAGGAGAGTCACCAGGCCGTGTGTCCACAGGACTGCTCTCAAGATTCTTGGGCTTAGGATTCCAGATTTTCTTCATCAGAGTCCAAAGGGAGATGATAGTCAAACTGCTGCTACTGCTGGTTTGACTGGCTTGGCACAAGCTGCCTCTCTATCCCTCAGGGTGCCCAGCTGCTTTAGCTAGGCTGGCTTCCCTTCCTTGTGGGTAGCAATTGGTTGGCAGTTGGTGGGGGTGGCTGGCCCCTTTTTAGTAGGAGTTGCTTCTCTGATTATGGCTGTGAAGGCTGGGCAGGACTTATGGTCAGATGACATGTTTGGATCTCTGCATTAGAAATGTTAATTTATGGAAAATATTGGGGAGTGGAGATACTGCAGTCAGGGAGATGAGTTAGGAAGTCCAGGTGAGAGGTGGCCATGTAAGTGATGAGAACGTGAGATCTGTTATGGAGGTAACAATTAGTAAAGCATGACAGATCATTGGATGTGGGAGTGAAGGGGGAGGGAAGAGCTGAGGGTCACCCCAATTAAGGGAAGAATGGTGGTATCTTCAGAAGACAGGGAGGTTTGGAGAAGTGATGAATTTAAGGAAGATGATAATGAATTTGAGACATTGATGGAGCTCTCAGATAAAGATGTCTAACAGGCTGTTAAAGACTTATGTTGTATGCCATATGCTGAACTATCTCAGTGGGTGCCTAACTGACTGGATGCCCTCATTTGGCCAATATGTGCTCTTCATCCCCTTGTTCCTCAGATGAGATGCTCCATCTCCCAACTCTGTGTACTCTCACTGGCTCTCCCTCTTTTCCTGGAACACGCTTCCTCCTCAGCTGTGCCTCCTGGCATCCTTCAGGTCCTAGCTAAAATCCCAACTTCTACAAGAACTATTTCTTGATTTCCCTTAATGCTAGCACATTGAATCTTGATTGAATCTAATTTATCCTGTATGTAGGTATATACATATGTGTGTGGTATGTGTATACACAAATATCAATGTGTGTATATATACACATATGTATATGCATGTGTATGTGTGTATAGGTATATATCATGTGTGTACATACACATATATACACACATATGGGGGGAGTGGGGTAGACAGAGATTGTGAGGTAGAAAGAGTTATTGTTCAGTCATTTGGCTTGTCCAACTTTTCCTGATCCCATGGACCAACTGACCTTGGGGTTTTCTTGGCAAAGATACTAGATTGGTTTCCTTCTCTGGCTCATTTTTTCTACAGATGAGGAAACTGGGGCAAACAGAATTACATGACTTGCCAGGGTCACACAGCCAGTAAGTGCCTGAGATCAGATTTGAAATCTGGTCTCTCTGATCTTCCTGGCTCTATGTCTAGTGCTCTGTCCACTGTGTCACCTAGCTGCCTTCTGTGTGTGTGTGTGTGTGTGTGTGTGTGTGTGTGTGTGTGTGTGTGTGTCTGTCTGTCTGTCCACCTTTGTTTGTAGATATTTGTTTGCAAGTTATCTCCCCCCATTAGACTGTGAGTTCCTTGAGAGCAGGAATGATTTTTCTTGGGGAGAGTAGGACTTTCTTTGTATCTCCACCACGGAGTATGGTGCCTGGCATACATACAGTAGACTTGACTAAATTGCCTTATTTTTTGCCCAATGCCCTAGAGTCATAGACTTTTAAAAAGAGTTGGAGGTGATCTTACAGCCCATTCAGACCTGTTAACACTCTTACAAATGTGCAGTATTTAGGCAGTGGGAGAGCCAAAAGCAGGACTTTTTGCTTCTGTTACACCAGACTGAAACCCGAAAGTTGTCATGAACATCACCTTTGGACACTCTTGGTGTACTGGAGTGGCATATTCATGTTTTACAAAATCTTCCACCTTTTATTTCTCTTTTTGATCCTTAGCAAATTCTAGACTTCCTCCTAAAAGTGCTTTCTGGGGGTGACAATGAACTGGTTCTTAGAGAATTTTGTTTTTGTTTAGAGGTATTTATAGATGGATAGATTTTTTCTTCAACCAACTACTCTGATAGTAGTTTTTTGTTCAGGTCACTTAATCAACTTCTTTGGGCCTTGGCCAACTCTCTAATTTTATCTACTGATTAAGATCTGCCTAGGGGAGGGAGTTCTTATGCCTACCCATTAATGAAGTTATAGGTCCTTGATGAATAAGACTGATTTTAATCGAAAGTTTCTGGAAATAATGATATTGCTAAAAATACAAAAGTCCAAGATACTCTTCTTTGACCAAGATCAGATCTGTGACCGTACCACCCAGAATGCATGTGCTCTTGTCTAACCTCTTGAAGTCAGGGAGGATTAGGTCTGCCTAGTACTCAGATGGGAGACTACCTGAAAATACTGGATGCTGTAGGCTTTTATTTGGGAGGTAGCAGTGTACAGGGGAAAGACCATGGGATTTGGAATTGGATTTGGGTTCAAGTCCTAGCTCTGCCATTTACTGCCATTGTGACTTTGGGCAGGTCACCCAACCTCCCAAGATTTCCTCATCTATAAAATGAATGTGTTGGACTAGGTGGTCTCTAAGGAAACTTCAGTTATAAATCTAAGAGACTGAGGTCTAAATTTCAGTTTGACTGATTTGTTCCATGACTGAAAATTATAACAATTGACTGATTTTGGCAACATTTTGTACACCCTTTTTTTGTACATTTTATACACACAAAGGTATATCTTATTTGATTTGTGATTGCTTACATTTTTAAAAAGGCAGCTTTTAGATGGGCCTATCTTCTGAAATTATAAAACATTCCAGTGTAATTTCATTGATTTCTAACTGCAATAGACCTTAGCAGTCATTGAGTCTAATCCCCACCATGCCCATTTCATAAATCAGGAAACTGAGGTACATAAAGATTAAATGTCTTGTTGTCACATAGCTAGTAAGTGTCTGAGGAAGGGTGTTTGAACTCAGTTTCTCTGGACTCCCAAATCCAGTGTTTTATCTCTTATATACATGCTGCGTCTTTTGAATATAGATTATTTTTCATTTGAGAAGTGATAGAGATATTCCACTGAGTCAGGTTCACAGATCGTAGAACCCCAAGAAAGCACAGGATGATTGATTTATCTTTTTTCATCAGTTCAGCATACATTATATTTGTCATTTTTTTCCTACTGTTAAGTTTGTGTCCTTATTTAAACATACATGCTTATAAAGTTATTGCTTCTGAGTGATTAACATTGTTCTTAGTCAGTGGAGGCATTCTATGCCTCTCCCTCCCAGAGAATTATCCTTTATAACAGATAATTTAAAAAAACAATAACAATCCAAATTATCATTCAGCTAATCAATATCAAGTCCATTGTTATCGTCCTGATCCATACCCGTGGTCTCTCTACTTCATCATTGTATATAAGGCCTTTCTTCGTAATCATCTCCTTGGACAGAGTATATCTAGCAAGTAGAATCTCTACAAATTACAGACATTTTAGTTACCATCTTAGCATGATTTGTTATTAGTTTCCAGAATTGCTGGCCCGGTTCACAAACGCTGTTATTTCTGATTCTCTGGGCTCTGTCTACTTCGATCTGGTAACCACTTAACCTTTTTTAATGTTTAAATTGGCATCCTGTATCTGCCAATCCTGTCTTATTTAGCTGGACTCTAGGAACAGACCATCTGTAGGGCTTTATGTTTTTGTATACAGTAGTCAAATATATTCACAAGTGCTTCTATAATTTCACGACATAGATGCCAAAGCCCCAAAGGAAAATAGCTGTTTCAAGATTAAAACTCTAGAGTTGCCAAAAGAAGAGATAGGAGAAGGAATGAGGTCAGTTCTTGGATTGAAATGGAGCCTTTGACATTTCATTGGTGGGAAATATACGATCAACCTATGTTTCTTATTTTTCAGAGCAAACTCATGTGTAACCAGAATGTGTATACATACTCCCCCTTAATTTTAATTCTTATAAATAACCCCTGTAGTTTTTTATTTGTTAAGTGTTCATATGCTTTGAAGATGCTGTGTGTGTGTGTAAGTGTATGTGTGTAGTGTGTGTATTGCCGAGTGCACGCACATACCCTGGGAATAGTAAAGTATATCTAGAGTAAAACTGGAAAGAATTTAAATGTTTTTAACTGCATACAAATTTTGTTTTGAAACAACTGAGCTTGTGAAAACACTTGAACATTTTCTTTTTATGAAGAATAATGCCTTGAAATTCTAGCTGTTCCCATGGAGCACAAATTGTTTCATAAACAGAGGTCTAATTATTTTTTTAAACATCTTAGAAGGCAGGTAGTGGACAGTTTTCTTTAGCATTACAAAATCTGACTACATTTGAGGGGCATCATTTGCTTGCAGACATGCCTGTTAACTACCACCATTTATTTAGTTGCTTACCAAATGCTTGCAGGAATAGCAAGCTTAAGAAAGCTGCCCTTGATTGTTCACATACCCGATATTTCTCATGAATTTAATCTTGTTTTACTTTTACCAAGGAGAAAAATTTCATTGTGTATTATAGACATGCCAGATCTTGGTTTGAACACTTAGATGGAATCATTGTATTTTCTCTCTTCATTGTCTTTCATTGAAGTTGTATATAATGATAATTGCATTCATGGTCACTGAAGGTAGAATCAGAATTGATTTTTATAAAGTTGCAAATTAATACTAATCAGATTTGCATCTGTTGAGAGGAACATTCCATGATCTGTCAGAAAATTTTTATTTTTTATTAATGATGTAATGGGCTCGAGATGAATTAAATTCAGTTCAAACATTTATTAAATACCTGCTCTGTGCAAGTCACTCAGGTTGTCTGATTTAAAGATTTTCAGTAAATCTTTTATTTGTAATAAAAAAGTGACATTTTATGTTTTTGGACTTGCTGATTTAGTATAGTCGGAAGATAATGTAATTGCATATGAAAGTTTAGTGGTTAGTAGAAGTTATAGTTGAATTATAAATATATTCTGATTAGTTGTATGTTTTGGATTGACGAATATGTATCATATTGCGGTTGTTTCCCCCTGGACTGTTAGGTGCATCTTGACCCTCGTTAACTAGATCAGCTTTGTGTTATCCTATACCTTTGAATCTCTTCCCCTCCCTCCCCTTGTTGCTGCCCATTCTTTTCCAAACCCCAGCCCATTTTTAATCTTTCACATATGCCACTGATTGCTGGGTTCATGCCGTATAATCTCAACTGTGCACTCTTTGGGGTGTATGCCAATCCATTTTCACTCTCCAGATTGACTCGCTGTCCCACATCTTTTGGCATCTGTTCCATAACTTTTCTTCTCATAGCACCTCTACGACCTCATCTTCTCTTGTCTCTCTGTTTCTGTCTCTCTCTCTCTCTCTCTCTCTCTCTCTCTCTCTCTCTCTCTCTCTCTCTCTCTCTCTCTCTCTCCTTTTCTCTTCTTCTCTCCCTCCCCCTCTTCCTCAAAAAAAGCTATTTACTTTCTAAATTATCATTCACTATTTCACCTCCCACCACAGTTTAGCTCCTTGCAATCTGACTTCTGACCTCATTACTCGACTGAAACCGCTCTCTTCCAAGGGTACCAATAATGTCTTAATTGCTAAATCTGATGGCCTTTTCTCAGTTGTTACTCTTTTTGACCCCTTTTTTTGTGGCAGCTTTTTGAGACCCTTCTCGAACACTTGAAACTGTTATCCAGCTTACTCTCCTAGATCTTAACCTAGGATACTCACAAGGCAGATTTCCAAGTGTCTGTGAATTTGGATAGGGGAAGATATGATTTTTATTTTCATTAACTAAAATTTAGTATTTATTTTTAGTAATTATACATTAAAAAAAAAGCATTATTCTGAGAGGAGGTGTCCATAGGCTTCATCAGACCGCAAGAGTGTTCTACAATGCAAAAATGGTTAAGAACCTCTGTCCTAGGTACTCTCTCCTGTCTAAACTTTCATGGTTCTTCTGTCTCCCACTTCTGTTTTTCTCCTCAGTCTCTTTTGCCTAGAACATAAACCTTATCCCACCCGCTAAAGTTGTGAGTGCTCCACTCCCTCAGAAGTGACTTTTTCTATGTATTTTATATTTAATTTTAAGTATATACATTGTTTCCCCTTTGTAACATAACATCATAACATAACATAACAACAAACATAACAATTCCTTGAGGTAGATATTATATAATTTTTATCTTTCTCTCTTGAGTGGCTAACATAGTTCCAGCACACAGGTGCCTAACAAACCCTTGTTGAGCAAATGAAAGTTAATTTGTATACTTTAAAAAATGTTTTACTATCTATCATGCAAAACTCACCGTTTGCTAATTTACTGCTGGAGTGTCTAATGCCCATTGTAGTTTGATTGCTCATATATAAGAAAAGTGTATTCACTTTTGCAGTAGATGGGTGCTTAAAAAAAAAAGCAAACAAACCTGTGCAAACAAAAAGTAGAATTTTTCTAAATCAAATGACATTTTAGATCCATTAGAAAGAATCAGAATTTAAAATAATCCTGTGATATGAACCCACCTTATAAATACCCCAAACTTTAAAAAATATAATCTCCCTCTATTTTATTCATTTTGAAATTCAAATTTTTTGCATGTTGAAAAAAGATGTGGGGAGGCTAGGAGGCGCAGTGAGTAAAGTGCCAGCCCCAGAGTCAGGAGGACCCGAGTTTGGTTTCAGCCTCAGACACTTAACACCCACACAAAAAAAAACTAGCGGTGTAACCTTGGGCAAGTTACTTAATCCCAATTGCCCTCCAAAAAGGCAAAAGAAAAGAAAAGAAAAAAGATGTAAAAATTCAAGTATTGTTTAATAGTTTAATTAAATAAAGTTCATGCAAATTAATTGTCACATTTAAAGTCATTGAAGTATTTTTTGCTATTTTTTACACATACACATAGACATGCCAGTAAAATTTTACTGACTTTCTGTTGGTCATTTCTCAGTACTTGTTCCCCATCAAAACCTTTGTTTGTCACAGAGAAGTATAATTCTCACCCCTCCAACCACCAAATCTGTTGACATATGCTTCATTCTGCACCTATAGTCATGACTCACCTCTTACAGGAGCGGAGGGAGACATACTTCATTATAAGTGCCCTTGTATCAAGAACAATCACTGCTTTGTACAAGATTCTGTTTTGTCTTTCTTTAATGTTATTATGGTCATTGTGTATATTGTTTTTCTATCTGTTTCAGTTCAAAGAAGGCCCAAGTTTCTCTGAATTATTCATGTTTGATTTATGAAATAGCCATCTGTTATATTAAAAATAATTCATTATATTAATTTATGTCAATTTGTTCATCCATTTCCAAAGGATCAGGAACCTAGTTCATTTCATGAACAGAAAATTCTGTTATGAGTATTTCGATTTATATAAGACCCTTCAGGATATCTTTGACCTCTTGGGACATATACCTTTGTAAAAATATATGGACATTTTATTTGCACTTCTGGCATAGTTCAAAATTCACTGTGGTATTTATGCAAAGAAATACCAGAAGGCATTGTGTAGTAAAAAGAACACTGCAGTTAGTCAGAATACCTGGGACTTTCATCTCAGTTATAGCCCTTTCTAGACATATAACCTGGAACAAGTTACATGACCTCTTTGGGCCACCATTTTCTTATCTCTCAAATGGGGATAGCGTGTGTGTTGTATATCTTACAGGCGTGTTGTAAGGATAAAATGAGATCTTGTGAAAGTACTTTATTAGCTGTACAGCTCCATAGTAATTTAAGAAATAATGATTAAGACATTTTAAGTTGTTAGATATTAGTGTCATTCAATGTGGTGTTATGGTCAGAGTGCCGCCTCTGACAGTTTTCCTCATCTTTTAAAAAGTGAGATAGTGCCCATAGAAACTACCTCCTAGGGTCATTGTAAGAATCTGAGAGATATAGTAAGTAAGCATTTTCTATACATTTTCTATATATATATTTTCAGTTATTACTGATAAATGACATAAACCAGCAAGGTTGAAAAATGTTTTCTCTTAGAACATTTCCCCAGAATGGGTGAAATGGTGATCTTTCCCACTCTTCACTGAGAAAGTATTGAAACTCTAAAACTCATTCTAATCCGTGAAATAATGTTTCTAAAGATGTGGCCTAGGGAAAATTCTGTTTTGGTCCTCATTAATCCTGCTTCACCCATTGCTTTCTGCTTGGTCTTGTCTGCTGTTTTTATGTATTCATTGAATGAAATGTACTTTGGAGAAGGAGGGAGTGAGGCAAATCAAGGAATAGTAACCTTCGTTATAACATAATGACAATAAATACAGAATAATTAATAGTAATGTTTACTTGAAAATTGCCTGAAAACAGACTGAATCATTTATTTGGACACATGCAATTCTTATGGTAATGTGCAGATTTTTTGCACGTGTGCTCATTATTCTCCTATTTCCTGTACCTAAATGTGGCATTTTGAAAAACCACAATGAAGGCAATTTTACTCTGACACAGAAATTATTTTATGAGAGTAAATAAGGATAGCCCTAAGGGGATAAAATCTTTGGCAAAGCAGGTGGCTAATTCCATTGAACTTGGAACCATGGACTTTAGGTGACTTGTCAATTTGGAATTGATGGCTTTTGTATAGGAAACAGGTACTCAGGAAAATTATGCTGGTAGAAAAGAAATAGAAGTACCTAATGCCTTAAGAGGAAATTATATCAAATGCAAGAGTGCTTAGAGCAAATGATTTGAAATGAATATTTTGAGTTTTATTTCCAACACAAACATGGATCCAGCTAGACTTAAAACTTATAGAATTTGGAACAGATTTCTCTGACTTCATAGTCTACATCTGCATCCATGATAGTAGGCGATTGGCTCCTGGAAAAGACCGGAAGGAAATGAGTAACAATAGCAATTCAGTTTCCTACTTGATGAATCTCTCTAAACAATGGACAATGCCAAGATTTTAAAATTTCCTTTAATAGTCTTAAAAGCCACTTAACTTCTTGGCCCCTCAAAGAAATTATGCCAGATGGCATGAGGTGTACCTTGATTCTATTAGAAGCAGGTGGTATCATTAATTCATCCAAGTTAGTGTTATTACTTTTGCTTAGTAGACCTCTGATTGCTCTAATGAGTTTGAGTAGGACTTTGGTGTCTTCCCTGGAGACAGTAGATCCCTTTGGTGGTAGGGGAGAAGGGGGGGGAGGAAGGATGATTCAGTTGGAATTACTGCACTGAAGCCTCCTCAGCCCACGTGTACTGACTGCCTGCCCTTGTCTGAAAAGGACTGGCTTGAAAATGCCCAAAAGACCACAGTGAAGTTAAACTAGACGTGCCCACCTGATATGTATTTGGGAACATATTACTGCAGAAAAAAAGAAATTACAGTGTGTGTGAATAATGTAAGCAGATGTTAATTTACATAGAGATACAAATACCTTTTTGGAAATCAGGCAGAAGAAAATACATATATGAGCATGAAACTATACTGCTAAGTAAATATGAGGTTGTTGTAGGTTATGCTAGCAGAACTATGCATGAGCTCTGGTGGATGATAGTGTGAAAATTGCAATTTGACAGAACTTCAGTAAGTTCTAATGAGCACAAAAAAATGTAAAACAGGTTTTTGCAAGTTTGTGAATATTGTTGGTGTTCTCTAAGCCTTTTTTTGTCTCGTATCCCCTAATTTCAGAGGAGCAAAGGTTGGAGTGTCAGGGCCAGGAGGTGACAGAGAAATGTGGCAGAAGGGAGTGTCCGAGTGGGACAGCATAGGGGTTGAGGGCGTCTGGAGAGAGCAGAGTGAATGAGTGAAGGAAGATGAGCGTGGAGGCAATAATGTGGGCAAATGTACCACTGGACTTTGTATAATACGAAGGCGGGCAGAGGAGAGAGAGAGAGACGGAACACAGGTGAGGATTGGTATAGAGAAAGTATAGAGTCAGGTTTAAACCAAGATTCTCCCAACTGATGAGCCTAGTATTTTTTTTTTCTAATTATGCCATAATTTCTCTCTCATTATGTTGTCTCCTTAATTAGATTGTAAGTTCCTTGAAGGCAGAAAGTGTTTTATCTCTTTTTTTTGTGACCTTTATACTCCCTAGTACAGCATACTTCCCACCCTAGGAATTTACCACATGATTTAATTGACCAAATCTTTGAATTGAGGGCTTCAGTAGACCCTAGGAGATATACCAGCATCAATCAAACCTAAAGCCTATAAATATAGATGCAGTAATTTTTGTCTTTGTAGGGACCACTTTGTTCAGCTCTGATTCTTCCACCCACATTAAAGAAATACTGCCCCCCCAAAAGACTACATCACACACAGACGTGCACATGAAACCATTCCTCCTGACATGTTTTCCACTGGAACAGTTGTTTAAAAAATAAACCACTAGAGGTTTACATTGAATTGGGATCACCTATGGTAAGAATAGAGGTATATTGGATTGTTAGAATAATAGAGCTATGAGAAAAGCAGTAAACACAGATGCACAGTTTGAGTTGAAGTAAATCTGTTCCAGATTTGATGGATTTTATGATTATAGTTGTGTTTATGTGTTAGAAATTAGAAAAACATCTGATTATAATTTTTTCTTTTGAAACAATGCTTTACTACATAACATGAAAAGCAGCAAAAACACATACATCTGATTTAAATGTAGGAAAATATCCAACTGATGGAAAATACAGCATGAACTCTTATGTGTATATGTGCATACATTTTGATGTCTAGAATGTATAACATGGTCACTGTATTGGTTCCATAGTCACTAGATTGGTTCTGTTCTTATAGAAATCAGAGATTAACCAGCTATCTATACAATGGCCTTTTTAAATTGTAGATCGTTTTGATTGAAGATTAATTGTTGCTAGGGTAAACTAGAGTCTACACTTGGTGGAGAGACCTCAAGTTGGAGATAACATTTGACTAGTTAGGAAAAAAAAATCAAGTTCAATTTAACATGAAGAAACATTCAAATTAATTTTATTTTCTAATACAGTTTACTTCATTGGCAATTGATTCTAAACAGAATCATCATAGCCAGACTGGACTTAGAAGAAATGGTACTCTGGAAAAGTTAAAACAAAATAGTTCTTATAAAAATTATATATTGTATAATTTTGATGCTTAGAAACTTCAGGTTTGTCACAAAGAGTATTTTGGAAAGCTGGTACTATTTTAATCTATGTTATCAATAAATTGTGTAAGTATAAAAATAATTGTAAAGTAAAAAAAAAGTAAAGAAGTAAAACAAAAGGTAAAAGAACCCCACTGAATTTCCAGAAAAGGAAATTATTATTCAGATTATAAAAATATTCTTCCCTTCAAAAGGGGACTCCTGTAGGCTCTCTTTAAATAATGCTTCTCATGCATTTCAGCTTTCTTTAAGCTATTAAAATTAAGATTTAAACAAAACTTTTTAGTTTGTTTCTCTTGTATAGGTACACTTACATTTTCAGTTTGGTTTTGAGGATATCTGTCAGAAAATGAATGATCCTGTTTTGCTTTGGAGATCAGGGTTGAATAGACTTCTAAGAATTTATCCAATGAATGAAACATAATCTTGTCATAAGTTAGGATTGCAGTTCTGAAATGTGGTTTTACCCCTAGGTGAAACAACAGAAGTGAGAATTCAACCACATACCACATGCATGTTATAGAATAACATTACTGCTATCTAAACTATTTAAAAAAAAAGTGCAGACCTTTGTGAGGTATATTTAGCAGACTAGGTGGGCCTTTCCTTGAAAGTACAAATTAGAAACAGGAGGGTTTTTTTTTTTTTAAGAACTTTTAACTGGAAAGGACTTACTGTGGGGCACAATTCCTCACTGATATAGTGTCACATGTCTTAGCCAGTCCCAGTTTATATTCTATTGCTACATTTGTAGGTGTATTTTTAATTTTACTTTTATTTCATTTTATAAAAATAGGTAGCAGTTTAAGGTTTGCAGGGCTAACTTTACTTGTTTGATCAGCACAATGAGACTGTGGGGGCATTTCTTTAATACCTTGAGGGACCTGGGATGTCATTGATAGGTGTATTCTCTCTTGGTGGTGCTGATTCTACCCCTTCTGTGCCTTCCTTCTTTTGAGATGTCCATGTTTTCCTATCATTCCTCTGTAAGAGTTAACCCAAGCAGCTGGCAGGTCTTCCTGTAGGACTTTTGACATTGTATGGATACCAGGAAAATACATACGATATCCATTGGTTGTCCCTTGCCCTCAGTACATGATGGGTTTCTCTTTTCTAGTCATCCGGCTCTTTAATGATGGCCTTTGCATCTGTTCTCCTCCACATGTTTTTGATGGTAATGGCACTGCCCACTTGCATCCACTGTTGTCCTACATAAACTGTACAAGTGGGAAGGTAGCTCCCCACCTTCATGCTTTGGTTACCATGATGTTGCGTGGCTTGGAACCATACAATATCTCTGAAAGAATATTTACGTTAAAAAGATGGGCCCTTGTTTAGAGCAGAAGCCCAAGGTCATTGAAGCATCTTTTCCCAAGATCAGTCCAGTCCTTTTCTCTTCCCATTCAACCCTGGACCCAATTCATTGCCCAGTTTCTGTTCTGGTTAAGTATACTCATAATAACTGATTCTGTGAGCTGTCTACCCAACTGCATAGCATAGTTTATGTGGTGAGGTAGCTAATACAGGTGGTCTCCTCATTTTACAGATGAGGAAACTGAGGCTCAGAGCTTAGGGGTCTTATCCAAGTTCATATACTACTGAGTATCAGAGTCAGGGTTTAAACCAAGATTCTCCCAATTGATGAGTCTAGTATTTTTTTTTTCTAATTTATGTCCTAATTTCTCTCTCATTATGTTGTCTCCTTAACTAGATTGTAAGTTCCTTGAAGACAGAAAGCGTTATCTCTTTCATTTGTGACCTTTATACTCCCTGGCATAGCATACTTCATACACTAGGAATTTGCCACATATAATTGACCAAACCATTGGTTTGAGGGCTCCAGTAGACCCTAGGAGATAACCTGGTCTGCCACCCTGTTCCCAATTGAACCAATTGTGAAAGATTTTCCTATCTGCCTTAAGAATCTTTGGCAAAGATAAGTCTACTGCCCCTTGCTTTTTAATGATACTTGAGAGGTCTGTGATTTTATCACATTGAGAACACCTTTCTCCCCTCCCCCTCATTCCCACCCCCAATAACCGAGGCACAGACTTGCCATAGCAGAAAAGTTCTGCCCCTTACATCTCACCTGGTGTGAAGCCACTTTCAGTTGAGTTCTTCTGGTCTTTTGACACCAGAGCTGGATACTTAGGACTTCCTGCTTTGGAACAGTGTCTTTCAGGGCTACTGGCACGGCCTTAGAACATTTGGAGTTATCTTTCCTCTATGATGTGTCATCTGTATAGGACTTAAGTAGAGGAACAGTAGTGACAACTCACCCTTGTATAATTCATTATGTTACTTTCCTCATACATACAGTGACCCTACTGCGTGTGTGTTATAAGTATGATCACCTTTATTCATTAGTCAATCAGTGCACATTTCTAGAGCACCTGTTCTATGTCAGACCCTGGGGATACAAAAACAGACAAAAGACAGTCCCTGTCTTCTAGGAGCTCACATTCTGATGGATAAGGAGACAGATTCAAAGGCAGGACATCCCAAAGAGGCAAGTCTGAATCAGAACTAGGACATCTGAGTCTTCATCTGGTGTCTGGCACATAATAGATGCTTAGTAAATGTTGGTTGACTGACTCTTTACACAGTACTATTTTTCCTCTTATATATACTGCCCCCTCCTCGTTCTCTGTTAATAAGTTTCCAGGTACATCAAAACATGCTCTTTAAGTTTCCTCTTTAGCCTTTTATATTTTATTGGGGTATGTTGTTTTATGGGCCCATTCCTGTTGTGAACAAGGGTGAGTTTGAATGGATTAATTAAGTCATAGACAGATACCTTTTAGGAATAGATGACTTTTTCTAAGTGGGAACAATCCAATTTTGGAATGCGAGTTGCCTGGAAATCACCCACTGCCACTGTTGCTATTGATACAGAAGCCTGTCTTTCCCCTTCAGCCCTTCTTGTTGTCTTGGTCATATTGTGTGTGTGTGTGTGTGTGTGTGTGTGTGTGTGTGTGTGTGTGGTC
>NW_027186546.1:8042681-8200541 GCF_028583685.1 Petaurus breviceps papuanus | reverse complement strand
GTGTGTGTGTGTGTGTGTGTGTGTGTGTGTGTGTGTGTGTGTGTGTAAGCTTCAGGAGAGAAATAGTTTATTCCAAAAGCAAGGAACAACTGGTTGTTTAAAATCTGTTTTTAAAAGAAAGGAAAATTGCTAGAAAAGAAAGCACCTTAAACAGTAGTAAGGAACAAGGAGTTAGGTTGTGAGACGAAATAATTTGAATTTTTCCATTTTTCAACCAGATAGTATCACTTAGACCTTTAAATATCTTTTCAGGAATATAGTACTCATTAACCTAGTGAAGAAACCTAGCTATCTAGCAAACCTTCTTTTAACATCCGTTCTATGTGTGGGCATTTATTCTTAATAGGGTGTGCTTATCACCCTAGCTCATCATGGAGCTTACTCACTTGTCCACAAAAGTAACATGTGATAGAATATTTTCTCGAGTTACCATTTCTGTTTTATCGTTTGTTGTTGTTTGGTGGTGTCCAGCTCTTGGTGACCCCATTGACCATAGCATTCCAGGTCCTTCTGTCCTTTACTATCTCTTCGAGGTCTGTTCAATTTAGGACATCAGAGTTTGTTGTGTGTTGTTTTCATGACACCATCTATCCATCTCGCCCTCTGTTGTCCACTTTTACTTTTGCCTTTCAGTCTTTCCCAGCATTGGGGTCTTTTCCAGCAAGTCCCATCATCTTGTTATGTGGCCAGAGTATTTAAGCTTCAGCGTCAGTATTTGACCTTCCAGTGAATAGCCTGAATTAATTTAAGTATTGACTGATTTGATCTCCTTGCTGGCCAAAGGACTCTCAAAAGTCTTATGTTGCATTAGCCCAGAGGTAAATTATAGGAAATGTGACTTTCCAGAGAGTAAACAACTGGATGCAAAAAAGGAACTCTTGAGTACTTGAAAGAAAATTAAGAGAAATTCCAATTTTGTTATTTTGTCATCATCCCAAGAATTTCCTGACTACATGTGCCTGAGAAGGAATTACTTCAGAAGGGCACTTGATGTGTATTTCAGCAGAGGGCACCTATCCACCTCCCTGACCTCCCAAAGATGTGTGAAGAACTGATACATTTAGGGTATGTTTGGCTTGCTGTCTGCTACATCAGTCAGAGAGATATGGAGACTAGAGTGTCACCTTTAATACGTTTGACCCCCAGCACAAGAGTGGGATTGTTCAAGAAAAGGGTCTGAATGTGTTTTGCCGATTGGGGGCTATGTACAGGTGGACCAGTTTGTCCTGACGAGACTTCCCTGCAAGCTGACTTGTTGGACTGTTTACATCGTGTTAGCTTGGGTTCAAAGGCTAGAATTGTCCTATTTTCCCAAATTCTGAAAGCTTTATCAAAATAATTCTCTCTGCTGTCTCCTGCTCTGTACTTGTTTCCTTACAAAAGCCATTTCCAGCTTTGATTAAGATATATAATATTTTCCTGTCATCCTGAAGTATATTTGAGAAATATGATGGTGGTTTGGAATTTGGGTTTACTCATGTACTTACTCCTTTTGTGAGTTAGAACTTCTTCACTGAGGTACTGCTGTGTAAAAATGTTATTCTGAATTGCTACTGGATTTATGAATTCCTAAAGTCTTGAAATAACACTTAATGAATTGCCTGGTTTTAGTCAAGGTAAGAATGCCTTGAATAGATGCAGAGTTCATAGGGCTATCTGCTGTAGATTAAGATCTGCCCCCTTATATTGAAAAACATGGCTATTTGATTGATGATCGAGGGAATGGCTTAATTTCTCTATTTCCAGAAAGCTTAATGTTCAGAAGTTTATTAAAAGGAATTGCTTTATAACACAATGAAGTATATCTGATCTCAGTTTGAAACTAAAAGTCAAAATGTATAGATAGGGGAGTTTAGCATTTATTAAGGATTAAACACTAACTTTAAGGTTAATAAAGGGTTAGATCTTTTTATTTATTTTAAATTGTTTATTATTGCAAAGTTATATCATTTGATCCTCACGACAATCCTTGGAGGTAGGTATTATTATTATCTTTGTTTTATGAATGAGAAAATGAGGCAGAGGTTAAGTGACTTGCCCAAGGTCACACAATTAGCTAGTTAGTGTCGGAGACAGGGCTTCAAATTCAGTTCTCTATCCATTGTGCCACTTAGTTAATATGTGTAATGTGTTGAACATGTAGTGGAAAGATTTAGAACTTGTTCATGAGTCTTGACGAGCACCAAAGAGCACCAAGACAGATCATTTCTCCCTTGACATTTGTTATTGCTTGTTCTGCATTCTCGAAGAGGACCAGGACATGGGGAAGTGATACCATGACTTAAAATTGAATTGGATTAAAGTGAGGCAGGGCTGTGCAAAGTCACCAGCCTCACTTTCTCTTCTGGAGCCATCTGGGTTCATTGGCATGATGTAGATCAGGACTGGAGATTTATTCTCCATCAACAAACATTTTTTTCTTTTTTTCTTTCCTAGAAGCTATAGTGGTTTAGCTATTCTTTTCTTATGTGCTCTTTTAAAGGGACGAATGGCTGGTGGCAAGGAACAGCAACATTTTTGAAAAGTCTTTGTGAAAATCTGTGCATAATTAATAAACAAATTTTTCGTATAATTTCACAAGATTATGAGAAATGTTCATGCAGAATTTGGTTAAACAATTTTACAAACAGGTGTGTGTGTGTGATACTTTGTTGTATGTGAAATATAACCCAATCTGGAGCCATTCCCTTTGGATCCTAAGACACTCCCAAACCTTGGGGATAATCTTTGATTTTTCTCCCTGTCTTTGTCTCTTGGTCAACAATCAAATTTTGTTTATCCTTCCTTTTATCTCTTCTTCATTCATAGTGTCACTCCCTCCTAGAGGGTTCAGGTGCTGCCTGATCATTTTAACCAATTCTCTATTGGCTGTTCTAACATTGCATGCTTTACCCCCTCCCTCTGCCCACCCCTCCACCTTATCCTTTGCTGTCTCAATTTAACCTACCACCTTCTGTCTCTTCAGTGGCTCACTGTTGGCTATGATATCAAACTTCCCAGGCTTTTGAAACCTTCAGTAATCTGTCCCTACACTTTCTTTGTACAAGAGAACATCCCTTTTAGTTCTCAACCCTCTGATTTATGTTTTCTGTAGTCAAGTTTGTCCTCGGCAAGCTTTTCCATCTCTGACTTTCTATAGTATCCGTCTTCTGTGCCCTCTAGTTCAGCAATATCTAATGTACTGGTTTGTATTGAGATTGAATTAAAATAAATCCCAAATCTTCCTTTAGATGGTAAAGTTCTCAAAAGCAAGGTCTGCATCTTTCTACTCCTTTTTAATACCTGTGTGTAATGTTTGTTCCCAGAATAGATAAGTCCATAAGTATTTGTGGGGGATTCATTGGCCCCATTAGGGTCATTGAAATAGTGGTTGGACTGTTTGCTTTCTTTGTGTTTATATGTTTTTTCCTCACCTTTTCACAGCCATCAAAGAGAAGTACACAGACTGGACGGATTTTCTTATACATGATTTAACTGGCTCTCGAACAGCACCCGCCAATTTACTGGAAGGTGTATGTATTATGTATTATGTTATTTTATAGTTTGTTTTTTTTTATTGGGGTGGTCATGTTTTACTTGTGCAGATACTCTAGCTTAGGACCCCAAAATATTAAATGTGTTATATTTGGCATAAACAATTTAGATCTTGTGCCTTCGTGCATTTCATTTGGAGTACACAGATAGATTTGCATGAATCTTGGCCATGTATCCTCATGGCAATGCAGAATCTTCGTCTACAGTAACCTGCGCATCAGTCACTACACTACTGTAGTAAAGATGAGGCTTACTGTCATATTCTGTAGGACCTCATGTTACAACTGAAATTAGACACATTCTAGTGCAGACTCTTGGATTAGTTTAATAAATGGTTCCATACTAAATATTTTATTTCAGAAGGATTACCCTGCGGTAAGATAGCTCAAGTGAAAATTAATAACTTAGTAAGCTTTCCATATGCAAACCAGAATGGAAATAGCTTACTCTGGTTTTTTTTTAAAGGATTAAGGCTAATATTAGACTTTTGGTATTAAACTATAGGTTGTGCTGAAGAAAATAATATTATAGCTGACAATCATGAGAGTGGATTTGGAAACATTATTTTGCTTTGATAGACTGTTGTGACAAGACATATTTGTATATTTACTATGTAAAATGAAAATAACAAAATTATTGTACTGAGGTATAAACCATTATTGGATTGAAAAATGAACTGCCAAATGTATATCATCTGGTTTTGCAGAATCTATCGTTTAATAATCCTCTAAAAAAAAAAAGGTGAAGTGTTTTGGTTGGGTGCCTTTTGTACAAGAATACTAAAAATTGAAGATGCAAACTCTTTAGGTTTAAAAAAGGTGATATAGTGTGTGGAGTTTTGTCCTTAAGATATTTCTCCCTTTCACACACACACACACACACACACACGTACATATGTGTATGTATTAATAAAATACATATATACATCTGTCCTCTACTAGCAAATGGCCATCAGTAAGTGACTTAATCATTTTGACATTTCTTTAAAAAAAAACACCCTGGAAAGCTCCAATTTTCTATTTAATTGATGACTATTGTCTTATTTGATATGATTAGAAAATCAAAATGTGTTAAAGATAGATAGCTTACACTACTCTTTTCCCTGCAAGGGTAATTATTTAAATACCTTTTAATGTGGTAACAATTCTTAATGAGGATTTCAGCTGTTGTAGGTTAAATAAACCAACTATCGGGTCAGTTTCAGAAAAGAAATAACTACACAGTCATGGTCTACAAATTAGTTAATTACTGATGGATATTAACCATGACAGAGACATATCTATGATATGAGAGAATACTAGGCTTCTAAAATGGTGCTGATCCTTAAAGGAATATTTTTTGAAGAATTGGGACCATGTCATTTTAACAGCCTCTATTATAACCATCTGCTGAGAGAGTAGTAGCCTTTTCTTTGTTAATGGATACGTGTTTTATGCTCCAGCCTTATTCTACCTCTTAAAATTAAAATTATCCTAAAGACATCTTTACCCAGATGGGGAAAGGGAGGTGGGGTGGTGATGGTGGTGTTTTGTTTGGTAAGAAATAAGTGCAAACTGTTATTTTCTGTTTACATGTGATTTTGTTGTTAGAATATAAAAATTGGCAAAATTGTGTGTGTGTGTGTGTGTGTGTGTGTGTGTGTGTGTAAAAGAAGGGAAGTGTGGGGGTTGGCTATGGAGAGGATGGGGTGGGGGGAAGGGAAACACCAGACTGTTTGATGATAGCTTGGATGGTAGTGTGAAAAAATATAATCTTCTGCTGTCATCTGTTTCCATGAGAAATCTCAAAATGAAGTTTAAAATAAGGAGTTTTGCTTCTGTTTAAACAGCCTCTGCGAGGGAAAAACCCTGTAGACCTCATTACAGTTGATTCCTTAATAGAACTTCAGGATTCTCAGAACCCCTTTCAGTACTGGATAGTTAGTGTGATTGAAAATGTTGGAGGAAGATTACGCCTTCGCTATGTGGGATTGGAGGAGACTGAATCCTATGACCAGTGGTTGTTTTACTTGGATTACAGACTTCGACCAGTCGGTTGGTGTCAAGAGAGTAAATACAGAATGGATCCACCTTCAGGTAAAGGTTAAAGCATGTAATAATGTTTTAATGTGAAAGTGTCTTCCAAAAGATTTTTCCCTCCTTGGAGTTAAATGAGTGAGTGTCCAGGTTCATTTTTTGGATCCTGGGAAATAAATTGATTAATGAAAAGTTTAAGACTTGACAAGGCCTTTGCCATCTATAACCATAAAAACCTTATTTCACATTCTTCTCAAATCTGTCTTGATTAAACAAGAAAAAACTGAGACTCAGAAAGGAGCCATTTTGAAAACAGGGTTTATAGTATCTACTGAATGATGTGCATGTAGCATAAATTTCCTAGCTTCTTTGTATTCTGAACACAGATTGCTGAAGGTTAAATATGCATTTTTAAATAGCTACTAAATACTATAATTTTAGAACTCAGTAAATACTATGTGATAAAGAGGGGCAAAAAACCACCCTCCTAAACCATTTATTAAACATATACTGTGTGTACAGTTCTTTCTAGCCACCCAGATATTGGAATTTACAGTCTTAACAGGAGATGAGAGATGGCAAATTGGTACAGTCAAAAGATCTGTGGCCAAATCCTGCCTAAATACTTATTACTTGTGTGACTTGGCAAATCGCTGCAAAATGAGGGGTTTCAACTGGATGATGGTCTTTGAGAATCCTTCCAAGCTCAAGGTTTAGGATTCTCTCAGAAGTTGCAACATCGTAGGAAATGAGATTGGCGATCTGTTTTGAAGAGAGTCAGAATAAGCCATTGAACAGTGTAGGAACATTGGAGCTTTTAGAGTTCTCTCCAATATTCCAGGAATTGTTATTTTGATGTCATTTTTTAAAATCAGTTATTACACAACCTATATTCAAACAGGTGCATAACGTGTGTATGAGAAGCACATTTATTATTGACTGACAGTATTATTCTTGGCAGTGAGACATTTTGCAGTGTCCCATTTAATGTCTCATAGCTTATGGACCTTATCAACATTTGGATGTGAAACTTTCAGTAAGAAATAAATGGAGTTATTGAATTAGAGATACAAGAGAAAATGTTCTTTCCTTTGGAAAAGCCTTCTTTGGAAAGAAACTCAACTTCTTGGGTTATTAATGACACCAGAGCGTTTTCCTTGGGTATTAGTTTCTTAAGAGAGGCAGCCTAGCAGTTAGATGATGTTGGCTTCAGAGTCAGAAAGAGCTGATTTCAATTCCTGCTTGACATCTATTGTTTGTGACCATGGGTAAATCACTTAACTTCCTAGTTCTGTAGGTAGCTCTCTAGGACTCTAAGTACCAGAACAGTTGTTGATCTGCATTAGTGGAGAATTTTTTTTTAACCTGGAGAAGTCACAGGGTCAGGCTTCTCCTTCAAGAGCTCCTCACATACTCCCTCCCCCAATTAAAATTATAAAAGGAATTAGCTATTTATACAGCTTTGATCATATAATACAAATCCAAATTTTTTTTTCTGTAGCTGTTCCCAAGGGCTTTTAATTGGAAAATATTTTCTTCCTAGTTGTCTTCCCCTAAGCATTTGTATTCCTTTTAAAATTTGTGAGAGATTATAGAGACGTTAGATGGTATTTCATTATTATTGTCTTTGGCAACATTTTGAAAAGCAGCCAGGAAATCTATTTATAATCTGGGTAATTTTGGAGTATAATAACAATCCATTTCCATAGGCAAAGAGACAAAGGGCACGTCAGTATTATGAGGAAGTATCTAAGATTGGACCCCATGGAAAAGCCATAGCTTAGCAGAGAAAATTGTACTTTGTGGCTGTGTAAATATCATTCAGGCTATAATTACCTTATAAAATTTTGGAGGAAATTCTTTTGCCATTTCAAAAACTGATTACCAAACAAAGAATTATGAGTTACTTGTTAAAATGTTTTGGGATTTTCCTAAAACTCTGAAATTATAAAATCACCTTCAGGTAGAAGGGATAGAAAGTGTTATCATGAGATATTTGTCTAGGAAATCTGTTGCCTTTAGCAGCGAATGCCTTTTTTAATCTTAAAAAATATCTCATTCATTTTCTAAGACGAATAAATGTAGTCCTTTTTTTTTCCTTCTGGAGAGCTCATGGCAGTTCTTAAAGATATGAGAAAAGCTGGTCATCATCTGAAAGTTTTCTTTCAACATTTTAATAGGAAGAGAGGGTGGGATGGGAGGAAGAGAGGAAATGGAAACGCAGTCTCAGCGCCTTTCAGTTCTCCAAATATAGTAATTACAAGATTAAAACTTGACTGTAATCTTATTAAGGCTATCAGCACTCATATGAGTTAGGAGGAAAGATATTATACTTGAATGAAAAATGGGAAAATCAAGGAATCAGGTTGTTCCAAGCATTTAAAAAAATTATTTTAAAGACAGGAACAAATGCAGTATTTACATTATATTCTCATTTCCCTTAATGCCAGAGAGGGTGAATTACAGTTACAGGTTCCCTTCAGGTAGCAAGGATATTGTATCTGACCCCAGCTACCATTGAACAATAGATGAATGTTGTCTTGTCTGAGCTCCCACTGGCTGATTGCAGGCAGGTAGGGAGATGTGATGAAGATAGCCTGTGGCTGGCCATCCTGCTACCTTCTATCCACAGAATTAACTATCTTTCCTCTCTTTGTAATTTAGTTAGTTTTTTTTTTTTTAGTTTTGTCTGACTCTCTGTGACTCCATTTGGAGTGTTCTTAGTAGATATACTGGAGTGGCTTGTCTTTTCCTTCTGCAGCTCCTTTTACAAATAAGGAAACTGAGGCACACAATGTTAAGTGAGTTGCCCAGGGTCGCACAGTTAGTAACTCTCTGAAGCCACACTTGGACTCAGGAAAATGAGTCTTCCTGACCCCAGGCAGGTGCTCTGTCCTCTGCATCACATTTTGTGCCCCTAGGGCTGTACAATAGGTGCTTAATAAATGTTCCTGATTGCTTGTAGCTTTGGGATGAACTACATTCATTCATATGTCTTTATTGTGTTCCCTGTTGAATAGAATTAGTCACCACTTTTTTGGTGACTTTGGTCTCACTAAATTTTTTATTGTGAGGGTGGTTGGGGCTAAACATTCTATTGTCATTTTATTCCCCCTTCTTCAGTTTTGTGCCTGAAATTCTTCCTCAGCATTTTTGGTCCTCATCTGCACAGTAGGGACATGAGGTTGCTTGATAGAATGTTACAAAGGTTGAGCCTTTTCTGCTCCCAAATAATCAGATTTAAGACAATAAGGCATGGAGGTGGATACTCGCCTTACTAGAGTCATTAAGATAGATTCTGGGGCCGGCTAGGTGGTGCAGTGAGAGCACCAGCCCTGGAGTCAGGAGGTCCTGAGTTCAAATGTGACCTCAGACACTTAATGCGTACTAGCTGTGTGACCTTGGGCAAGTCACTTAACCCCAATTGCTCTGCCTTCCCCCCCACCCCTAAAAAAAATAAAGATAGACTCTGGAGGGACAGTCATCTTGATGTTCCTGATCTAGCATTCTGGGTTTTTTTTTTTTATGTGTATTCTTTTTTTTTTTTCTGTTATCTCTAGAATGAGGGTTCCACCAGAACAATATGATGTCAAATACTGTCCTCTACCAACCAGCCTTCAAGTTAAACTCCCTCTTTTTAATAAAGGAATTTAGTACCATGCATTCTTCCTCATCGCTCTTACCCTCCTCTTTGGGAAATGTAGTGCACATGGTTTCCCCTTCAACCTCTTTGCCACACCCAGCTTATTAACCCCTTTTGATCCTCTTACCTTTCTTTTCATTCCTTATAAGCTGCCCCTACAACTGATCATACTTTATGTAGATCACCTGTGAATGTGTTGCCTATTCTTGTTCATGTCATGACTTCCTATCCTTCTATCTTTCCCTTACTTTAATCTGTTTTTCATTCTCATGATTACTACTCTACTGACAACTGACCAAATAATAGTGCATTGAGATGTCGCTCTTCAATCCCTTGACCACTCTTGCTTGGCACCAGTTAATTCCTGCCAGTCCTCCAACCCATCATCTTTCTTTTCTGTTCTGGTACTGCTGAGGGCCACTAGAAATCAGATAATCTGGCCAACTGAGTCTACTGAAGACTCATGCTATCTAGTGGACCCTGATTGCTACATATTGATCCCTTTTTTTTTTTCTTTTTCATTGATACTCTGTCATCTTCTCCTCTCAAGCCATCTAAGCTGATCCAGACACGACCTCCCTTTCTTATCCTTTTTTTTTTTCACTTTCCTCAGTACCCAGCAGACAAATCTACATTCCTGCCTTATTGAAATTCTTAAATCGATCTTACCACCCATATGCCTTCTGTTTCTCATCCCTTTTGTTGGAAAACTCCTGAAAAGGAGAGTCTACATTTCCTGTCCCTTCTGTCCATTCTCATCTCGCCCTCTTAAATTGAGATTCTGACCCTGCCACTCTACTGGAATCGGAACTTTCTTTGATATCTTGATTCCTAAGTGCAATGACTTCTCATTCTCCATTCTCCTTGACTCTTCAGCTTTTGACACTGTTGTTCATCAGTGGTTCTCAGATTGTCTTCCCTCCCTTGGCTTATGTGGCTTAGAGGCAGCAAGGTGGCCCAGAGGAGAGAGCACTGGCCCTGGAGCCAGGAAGAACCAAGGTCAAATGTGACCTGAAACACTAACTTTGCGTTAGTTAACACATTTATATGTGCCAGCCATTGTGCTAATATAGGGATTCTTCACCTTCTCTGGGCAAGTCACTTAACTTCTGCCTGACTCGGTTTCTCCATATGTAAAAATGGAGATGATTATAGCACCTACCTCCCAGGGTTGTTGTGAGGATAAAAAGATGATCTTTGTAAAGTGCTTTACAAAGCGCTATATAAATATTAGCTATTTTAAAAATTATTTCTGTGATTCTATTCTAAACTGGTTTTCTTACATGTCTGACCTTTCCAGTCTCTTCTGCTATTTCATTATACATCTCCTTCTGTCTGAGCATAATTTTTCCCTCTGACCTTGGTCCTCTCCTCTTTCTATACTCTCTCCCACTATGTTTTTGTCATCTGCTATGGTCTCAGTGTTAATTTCTATGCAGATTCCTCCAAATTGAACTACTTAACCCTATATCTCTTTCACGCTCCAGTCCTACCCCACCCCAGTTGCCTAATGGATATCTCCATCTGGATATTTCCCTGGCACCTCAAAGTCAACAGGCCCTAACTGTAACACACCATCTCTTCCTCCTCCTTTCCCTTATCTCTGTTCCGTTCCTTCTCCTTTAAACTTCCCTATTTTTCCTACTTATTGGGGTTGTTGGAATCATCCTTGATTCTTCTCCCTCTGTCTCTATCTCTCCCTCTCTCATTCTCCCCCTCTCCCTCCATCCCTCCCTCCTCATACTCCATATCTAGTTACCCTGTTGATTCTCCTTACCCAATTTTTAGATTACTTTTGCCCTTTTCTTCACTCTCCTGGCTACCCGTTCCTCCCCCCCACCCCATAGTGGAGGTGCTCATCACCACCTACCTGGAGTATTACAGTAGCCTACTTATTATTCTTCCTGCCTCTAGCTTCTCTAACCCACCTCCATACAGCTGCCAAAACAATATCTTTTGGGTATCAGTCTGACCATGTCATTCTTCTGCTCAAAGACCTTTAGCAGTTCACTGTTGCCTCTGGGATAAAGCACAAGCCCCTCTGTTTGACATTTAAAAATCCTCTGTGGTCTGGCTACATCTTACTCATCTAGCCTTATTTCACATGCCTTTTTATGCATTCTGTATTCAAGCCAAATTGGATTGCCAGGTGTTCTTGCATTCTACATTCCATCTATTTCCCACCATACACATGCAAAACCAATTCCCATGTTGGTCAACAAACATTAAGCACCTACTATGTGCCAGGTGCTGAGCTCAGCACTGGGGATGCAAATATGAACGCACGTATCCCTTCCCTCTTTTGTCTCTCAGTATCAGGGCTCAGCTCAGTTGCTTAGTACCCCACCCTTCCCCCTTCCTGTTATTAAAATACTCTCTCTTCTCACATTTTCCTTTATTTACTTATCTAGGAGAAACAAGGGGGAAGAGAATAAGCATTTGTATGTGCCAGCCACTGTGCTAGAATAGGGGTTCTT
Source organism: Petaurus breviceps papuanus (assembly GCF_028583685.1). Lineage (NCBI taxonomy): Eukaryota > Metazoa > Chordata > Mammalia > Diprotodontia > Petauridae > Petaurus > Petaurus breviceps. The sequence continues at coordinate 8,188,872 of NW_027186546.1, read as the reverse complement.
AACCTTCTCTATGTCGTGGACCTCTGGGGCAATCTGATGGAGCCACTGGATGCCTTCTCAGAATAAATTGCCTTTAAATACATGAAAGAAAAAAATTTAGGATATGCAAAGGGCACACCAATTACATTAAAATACAGTTATCAAATATACTTTTTTTTTTAAGCAATTGGGATTAAGTAACTTGCCCAAGGTTACACGGCCAGTTATTTTGTGTGGGTGTTAGGTATCTGAGGCCGGAACCGATTCCAGTCTCCCGACTCTGGGGCCGGCACTCTGACTCACTGTGCCACCTGGCTGCCCCAAATATACTTTTTAAAAAACCATTGGACCTCTGGATAAGAACTCTTGTGCTTAGTAGAATGTAAGGTTCATGAGGACAGGGACTGCTTCTTTCGGTCTTGTCTTTTGATCACCATTGTCTGAATAGGCAGTATTATGTACTAGAAGGACAGCTGGGTTCTGTGACAGGCTCTGTAACCCTTGGTAGTCAATAACCTCTCAGTGCCCTATGCCCTTAATTGGTTGAGAGAGTTTCCTCACTGAATATTCCCTTTACCAATGAAATCACATTCCTTCCCCTTTAAAAAAAATCAGAAACAAATAAAAAATTCAGTGCCAAGCATGGTGCTTTCCATATAGTATACCCTTAATCATTGTTCAGTGAATTGAATAGGACTGTTTGGTCTCAGGATTTTCCAAGTTTTATTTTTTTTACACTCCTGCTTCCTGTAACATTTATTATAAAGCAGCCTGCCAAATCCTACAAAGGAAGATTGCCTCATTTTCATGTAGGCTTCTAGTTAAAGATGAATCAGGACACATTTTAATTGCTTATTACTTCCCCTAAACACACATTGACATGGTGCACTTTGTTAAATTACCTGCAACACTAGCATTTTAAGAAAATGCTTTATGCTCTTTTAACAGTACTGTTTATTGTCCATAAACTTGCCAGTGTAATCGAAATGCCTCTGTCTAATGAATTGCACACATGTGCAATTCTGCTTATTGAAACTATTAGGTGTTTAGCTTCTGCAGGTGGTTGAGTATAACTGACAACAGTGCAGTTAATTTTCACCTTTTAAAAAAAGGGAAATAAGCCCCAGGGTTAAATTCTGTTTTCATATGCAATATTCCTAGAAAGAGGACAGAGGGATATTTTCTGTGCACTGGCTGAAGCCCCTTTTTGGGTATGGTTTGGCCTGATGATTTTCTCCCTACCTCCTATGACCTTGACCTTGAAGCTTTGGTCTGAGAAGAATTTCAGAAATCCCTGGTTTGGTGGGAGTTTGAAGACTGATCCAGTGTCAGAAATCCAGGATGAGCCCTACCCATGCTGTGCCTCAATGGTTGGAGAAGCAGAAATTGCCTATTAGACTGGTAAACTCGAGTAGCTCTTGGTCTTGCCTTCAATTCCATGGGCCTCCCCTCCCCTAAAAGGAAGTTCCCCCATATGAGTTACCACTTCTGCTAAGACTGGAGAGAGTGTCCTTTGTTTTCCAGAGTCCATGGGGCAGGGATGGGGATGGGGCTCTTAGCTTTCCTTTCTCTTTTTAATTCTTCACTACCCTCAAAAAGCATCCTGGCTGTTATACGTCATAGCCAGAATCCATTTAAATGTACAGCTCATCTTTGCTACCTTATGAGAGAATCCCAGGGCGTGCTATAACTAATTAATATAGCAATTGTTAATATAATTTTATTGTCATTATTTTGTATATTTTATTAATATCAATAACAATTATTAAATTATATGTATAACTAAAACCTTATAAATACATAACTTTTCATTAAGCACTTAGCTAGGCATAAAATCAGAGCATTAAAGAGTCTCTTGGGCATTGTTTACTTTTATTTCCTTTCTGGCCAACATGGCATTCCTTTAGCTATAATCCTTGGGGTCACCGCCATTTCTTCAAGTCTGTCTGGCTTCTAACCCAGGCCTAGACAGAGTGGTCTTGAGAGAAATCTATAGGCCCTTGGAATAGTAGAGTCCTTTTGTAGTTGCATCTTGGGCCGCCTCTTTGTTCCACTTGGAGTTGTTCTCTTGATGGTCCTTGACCCGATGACTTAATCTTTTAGGCTCCATTAGCAGGAATCCTGTTTTCTTTCGGACTCCAAAGGAGCCTTTTACTTCTTTCTCTCAGCTGAGTGACACATCTAATCCAGTGTTTTTCTAGTAAGCTGACTATTACCTTTACTTCTCCATTCTCATTCATTTCATTCTGTGTTCTTATTTTAGTTCTCTTTCTGAACCTAGTTTCTTTAAAAGGTTTCATATAACCTGGTCCTTTGCAGTAGCTAACATCCCAGGTCCAGCATTCCAGTCCCATGTTATTATCAGTACCACTGCAGGCTGATCCGTATCTGGCGTACTTACGTTTATAAGGTCCATACTGCCCGTGAGCATTTCACCCCAACTACCACTGGCTTCAGTCTGGTTACCCACCAAGTAAGATGTAAACCTTCTTGAACTGATATTGTTAGAGAGGCAGCACTTCCCAGTTTCACCCACAAATGATTGTCATTGTTCTTACTGTCACTGAAGATCTGGCTCTCTGAGAAACAAAAGACACAGGTGAGAAAGAATGCCTGTGAAGTTGTCACCATTTATATAAATCTGCATCCTACATTGAGTGCCAATTCTTTTTCATATGATATCAGTCCACCTATGATACCCCCTTATCCAGGTCAATGTGGAGGTCAGGCTTAATTCCTTTTATTGGTGGGGGGCAGGGCAATTGGGGTTAAGTGATTTGCCCAAGGTCACCTGGCTAGTAAGTGTTAAGTGTCTGAGGTCACATTTGAACTCGGGTCCTCCTGACTCCAGGGTCTGTGCTGTCTTCACTGTGCCACCTAGCCACCCCCAGGCTTAATTCTTTAGAGCAGTTTTGGATTTCTTACAGGATCTTCCAAGGTGTTTCAAGGCTTTTCAGTAACCACAATGTCAGCCACCAACAGGAACATGGAATAGTCTCACCATTGATAAGGGAATCAATCCCTCTTCAGCTTGGATTCTGCTCTGGATCTCCTCCATGATGATAGAGGCAAACTTTGTTCATATCTCCCCATTTTATTTCATTGAATGATATTTCAGATCAGACCTCATCAGGGAGGCCAGCTTTGAAAAACTACTAATATTAATATCCTTACAGACTCCAGTGAGGAGACAGGATGGGAACAATTGAACCATTTAGAGGAGCTGGAAGTCATTAACTATGATCCTTCTGAAAAGATGAAGGTTTGCCAGGCTTTTCCATCTGCCCAGCCCCCGAATCTGCAGGCCCTCCAAACTTTACCATTTGCCCTTCTACTACCTTCATGATCCTTGGACACTACCATCTAACCTATTATTGTCCTATACATTTCTTGCTATCAGATACCTTGCTATCTAACTTAGAATTTTCAGACCTTTCTATCTGAAGCAGACCTGAAGCTGAACAGAACTCCTATTTAGAGTATAAGCTTTTTGGAAGCAGGGACTGCCTCACTGTTTGGAGTTTTTACCTCTAGAATATAGCACAGTGCTTGACATGTACTATTAGCAAATGGTTTATAATTTTTCTTTCCATTCATTCATTCGTTCATTCATCCACAAAAGATCTTTCAGCAATTTTTTGATATATGAATAGGAGGTACCTTGTATGAAGAAAGTGTTCAAGGTAGTGCTTTGATCTAATGAATCAAATGCTTTTTTAAAATCAACATTAGAGCAGAATAGAACTCTACATTTGTTCTTTCTCTCAGTTGTATGATGATAAAGATATGGTTTCCTATGTCATACCTTCTTATACTCTCTTCAGTGGGTTCTCTTGATATATGTATATAGATTATCTTCATAAAAAGTTGATGTATGTGTGAAAGAAGTCATATAAGACAGATCTTTTCCATACCTTTGGTATTTCCCCCTTCAGTTACTTCATGGTTCTGACCTTCAATACCCTTACAATTTTGTCACCACCATCAAATATATCTTCTATGTACACTTAGTCTAAGCTAGCTTCTTTTCCTTTGTTTTATTTAATATCATTTTCAACCTCCTTTTTAAGGACATCCAGGACAGTAATATTAGGGTCTAAATGTATTGGCTCTACTCCCCTTAATGGTGAGTAAAAGTTTGTTATAAAAGTATAGATCTGTTTTATTTTTCTTTTCTTTGCTGATCTTCTATTTTTCATCTCTAAATGCACTTGGAATTATTTCCTTGGGTCACCTGCAAAGTTTTATTTAAACCCTGATTTTATCTTGAACTGTATCTGCCTTGATTTATGAAGTGATACTGTTCATAATTTCCATCATCCTTCTCCATAAGGTTTTGCAAACAGTATTTTTCCCCCTAAACCAGCGCTGTCTTTTACTCCTTTCACTTGGCAATGAGTCAAGTATGTGCTGACTGAGAAACCTTTTAGGCTGTTTTGTGGTTCCTTTGTTATGGTAATTGATTCTTATTGGAAAAATTTCTGAAAAAAATTATTGTAGTTTGTGGTCTGTGTTTTTTGTTCCATCCATATCCTCTTTTTTTTTTTGGGGGTCACTGATAATATATTTAAGCCTGCCCAGATGGAGTTGTTTTAATTGGGCACCATATCTTTTTTTCTCATTTTTATTCTAGCTTTGTACTAATTTTGTACTTGGCTCTTACAAGTCAGTGGTCTGACTGTACCCAGACATATGATTCAGGAATGACTCCTGTTATCAGTAGTGAATCATTTCCTATCTGTTCAAATATAAACAGTTTCATTTGTTGCAGTATTATTTAGTTTATAATGTTTAGTGTCTACTGACCAATTTTGTTTTTTCTGGAAGGAAGTAGACAAGGGGCTTCTGTGTGGTCTTTTCATGTTTGGCCCCTCATTTTTTTTTATCCTTGATTCATATTTTCCACTATGTATTGTCATCTTAACCGATTTCTTCCTGGCTCTGAAGTCATCTAATATCAAATGTAGATATGTATAATTTGGAGGATCTTAGTGCATCCTTCATGGAGTTTTTTTAAACCTTTTCAACCTCTTGAATATGGTCCATAAGCTGCAGTTATTATCATAGTGGTCTTATCATGACCTCTGCAATATAAGACGACCAAATATCCCATGGGGTGATGTTTCTTGTTGTCTTTGAGTGGGCATAGGATAAAACCAGCTCTACCAATTCCTTCCTTTGCCTTTTTCATAGAACTTCTCAGTCATCTGATTTTCCATTACTTGACCTTTCTGGTTCCATGTAGAGTGAGAATGTTAACATTGATAGGATTCAGTTCTTCTGGTAGTATGTTTACTCAGTGGTCATTGGACAAGACTCTTATTTTTAGATTACCAAACTGAAGTGCCATTTTAGTATAACCATTAAATGAGAGTTTTAGACTGTTAAAAAGGAGTTCTTAAATTTTTTTTGTATCATTGACCACTTTGGCATTCAAGAAACATACACACACATATCTTCTTAGAAAATTTTTAAATTAATAAAATACATGAGGGAAATAAATTATAGTGAAATGGTTATCAATATATTAAAAAACCCTAATTCACAGAATTCCTAGTTAATAGCCTTATCTCCATAATCTTTGATTCATAATTCTTTATGCCCTCTTTTCAGCCGTGTTGCCACTGTCACCAGAAAAGCTATATAAAACTGAGAGCCATTTTATATTTTTGTGTAGTGGGTTACCTTTGGCCAAATGACTAACTTACTGGTCGCGATCTTCATCCTCAATTAGGCTGGTCCCTGGAAAGCAGATTCAGACTCTTGCTGATAACATACTCAAAGCTTTTCCAGTATTAGAAGTCTTCCACAGCTGGTACTCCACTGGCAAAGCCTTCAAGACCCCAGGTTCACCTCCATGCCTCTCCAAAACATCAGAATAGGGCTTTGTTGAGCACATTATTCTATACTGAGAACAAATTAGTTAGAACTAATCTAAGTACCCTAGTGTAAAAAAAAAAAAAGATGCTTAGTTAATAATGAATAAAGCCATCACTCCAGTCTGGCTACTTAAAAGCAGTGCAAAATTCAGTGTTGGAAGAATTAAGTTTAATTACTTTAAACTAGATTTTCAGTGCATTATCATCTTGGTTATTTTTGCCTTAAGTTTAGTAAATTCTATAGAAATTGTTTCTCTTGTGCAGTTTGTTGTGATGGAAAAGCCATTTAATAAATTAGCAAATTGGAAGGTATTCATTGAGTGTACACTATCTCCTGGTGTTAGGCTAACCATTAGAAGTTAAATGTCAGTCATAAAGACACTTCAGGGCTTTGACTGACTTCATAGCAATATGCCAAGTTCCATGATCTGTTTCTTTTATCCCTCTACCTTAATTGGTTGTGAGTGGTAATTTCTCTATTTAAAAAATGCCTCAATACAAGACTTTCCTTCCAAATACTGAAGTATTTGTTATTTGTATTCAGATATTGTCTGCTATTATTTACTAGTTAAACTTGAATTTTTGTAGCTAGTTAGACATCAGCGCACCCAGGTGAGGCATTGATGGTTCAGTGAGTTTGGGCTGCATTTCTTTCCCACCATAAAAAAAGGTATTGAAAATAATAAAGAGACAATGAACACATACACATCCTAAAAGGGCTTCAAAGTACAAGGTGAATCTAGAAGCATTGAGGATCAAAATATATGACTACATGTTAAAAAGCAGACAGGCAGGGAATTAAAAATATAGCCCCAAATGCTTAATGTTGCCTTTTAACTGTACTTAAATTCATATTCATATCCTGTCTGTCTGTCTAAAGTAGCCTGGGTTGATATAGTGATGGTATAAACATATCCACTTCCAGTGAGTGCTTCTGCAAATCCTATTTTGATAAGGTCTTAAATCTGTTGAGATCAGATCATAAAATTCCCCTGAAGTTTCAGCCACAGGTAAAAACATTACTTGACAATTTCTTTTTAATTTTTTTTTTTAATTTTTACACTCAGAGTCAATAACCCACATGGGTAATTTTCCCCCCCAGAAACAAATATGGGTAGCATGTGGTGTATTAACAGCAACATTTCAAGTGTAAATATTAAACTTGGTTAGTAAATTTTAATTTACCTTTCAGTAATTTTATGATTTACATGGATCTCATGCAGAAAGCTTAGAAAGATTTGATGACAAATGTGCTGTAATAATGGTGACTGATAGGCAACTGAATGCTTTTTTAGAGTGGAAATACATCAGATATTAAGTTCTTCATCAGTGGATATTGTTTCCTAGGTGATTTGTGGGTAGTGCATCACTGAAGGTCTTGCTAATGTGATTAATACCATTAAATCCCTTTTAGAATGCTTGTAGAGTGTATGCAAATGCTCCCTTTAGATAGAGGAGCTTTGTTTAGCCCATTTTGCACTTTGTATAATGGAATCCTAAGTTGCCATTAATCTCACAAATTTGGGAGTGGGTCTTTGTAGTAGTTACAGTGCGACTGCTATGGTTATTAGGTTTTTACTGAGGCTTTGCAAAGTTAACATTTGTGAATGAACACACAGAGCTATAGCATTATGTAGCCTATACACTGTTATGTGTTTTGTTGTTGTTCACCCAGAAATCTATTCTTTGAAGACAACATCTGAATGGAAATGTGCTCTGGAAAAATCTCTTAATGATGCTGCAAAATTTCCTCTTCCAATGGAAGCGTTCAAGGTAAGCTGTTCATTCTTCTCTAGAACACAGGTTTGAACAGGAGACCAGAAACTAATGAGTATGTGAATGTTTTCAATATCACTCCAATCAAAATACATTCTATTGGGTTCTAGCCAATATTTTCCCTCAGTTTTCCACTTTAGAAAGCTTCCTTTCTGGTGATATTTCCATGTCAAGTATTTAAATATAAACCATTTAGGTACAATCATATAATCTGAGTCAGAAAGCCAGGGCTCTAATCTCAATCTTGCTACTTATTCCCTACATGACCTTGGGCAAGTCTCTTACCATCCCTAAGCCTCAATTTATTCACTTGTGTAAATGTAAAAGTTGTGTTCAATGTTGATGGACCTGCTCTAAATGTATGGTCCTATAAAAAAGGAAGAGAAATCAGTTTTGATATTTGAATTCTAATGTTGACCCACTCCCCTATTTGGGTTCCATTTTGATTCAGCAGACAATATATTAAGGGTATACTATTTATGTATAAGGTAGCTTTATCTGACTTTTTCAGTTTTTCCCTGTGATTACCCATGAGGTTAAAGGTATTGATTATTTAACACATGTATAAGTGGGAGTTACATACATCTACTTGTTATAATGAAAAGAAATTTACAAAATTTTGAGAGGTCTGAAATGGATTGAATGCCTGACACTCTTAAGTTTTATAAGAACTTGTAGGAATATATTTTATTTTATCCTGGGAAGAAAGACTATATGTATAGAATCATAGAGTTTTAGAACAGAAAAGAGACCATCTAGTCTAGCTTTTTTATTGTGTAGGTAGGGTAATCAAAGTCCAAAGAAACTGAAGTTCACATAGCAGAGCAGAGACTAGAACCTATGTTTCTAGGCTCCCAGGCCAATGTTCTGTTCCCTGTATATTTGGCCAAGGGGAAACACTGTTGTTATCAATAATAATAGCTCACATTTATTTAGTACTTTTAAGGTTTTCAAAGCACTTTACAAATATTCTCACAACAACCCTGGGAGATAGGTGGAGAAACTGAAGCTAGGAGAGGTTAAATGAATTGCCCAGGGTCACATAGCTAGTAAATGTATGAGGCTGGATTTGAATTCAGATCTTCTGCCATCAGGTGAAGTTCTTTATGTACTGTATCACCCAGTGTAGGTGGCAAAGTCCAGACTATATAGGAACAGCATAGTACACTGGAAAAAGCATTGAATATATAGTCTTAGGTCTTGAGTTCAAATCCTGCCTATGATGTTTACTATCTCTGTGACCTTGGCCAAGTCCTTTAATCTGCCTGGGCCTCCGTTTTCTTACCTGTAAAACGAGAGGGTTATATACCCAGTGACCTTAGATGGCCCTTCCAGATCTAGATTTATGGTGCTATGAATCTTAGAAGTTTTTCCAGTTAGTTCCAAGGAGTTCATTTTCTAGACTAGAACAGCTTAATTGTGTTTTATGGTAGTTTTGAAAAGTAATAAAAATATTATTAATTTTTTAAGCTCCTTGAAGATAGGGACTGTATTCAGAGAGCAGAGAACCTTGTGCATAGTAGTTATGTGATAAATGTTTGTTTGTTGAAGAAGGGGATAAATAGTGGTCTGGATGTTTGTTTTCTGAGCCTTAGTTCCATTACTGATTCAATTTTTTGGCAGATTAGAAAAAAATGACTCATCTTTCTATCTTATAATTTCCCTGTCTATAAAAATGGGACTAAAAAGACTTGTCTCTTAATTTACGATATAGATGTATGGCTTGAGGATGAACTGCTTGACATATTTATAGCATTTTAAGCTGCTTGACTGAAGACTTTGTTGCACTAGTAGCAATAATTGCTGACAAATCAGGGTTGCCTAAACATTTTTTTCTGACTTACCTGTTAATGAAATAATGTATAATCACTTCAGATAACGTAACACACAATCCCTGGTGCTTTCCTGAGGTAATACTGAAAAATGAAGCCATATATAAACCTCTATAACTTTCTTATTCCATTCTTAATGAATTTTGTTTCTTGAGTTAATATAATAAGGGCATAATTAGAGGTGCAGGTTGATTACTTAGGAGTACATTTGAAAAAGCTCCTAAGTATATTTAAAAAAAAAATAAACCTACTAGTAGTTTCTTTTTTTGTTATTGTTGTTTGCTTGTTTTAATTAAAAAGAAAAGTCAGACATGATTCATATTTTAGTAGCTCACCTGCATTTTCTAAAATATAATCTCTGCTTTCTTTTGACTTCTTCTTAGACTTAGGAAGTCATTTTCATGTTGTGCCTAAGAATTTGTCACTGATAAGTTTTCTTCTACCTAGTCTTCCTTCCCTTGATCAAAATCTCTTTGAGGGCAAAGACCACATAATACGCCACTTCTGTACCTCTTACAGTGTGTGTCTAACTCAGTATTGAGCACCACCAAATACATATTTTCATACATTCCCATTTGTGGATAAGTTTATTGCTCCATTGAATAAAATGGAAAAGAAATATTGACACAAACTCTCTTAATCTTATATTTTAATGAATGCTATAATTTCAAATCTTAAAACCTAATTTGGTTCATAATTATTAGAATGTACCTTTTGAAAAAAATCAACTTCTATTTGCCCTACTTTATGAAGTTACCACCTCATAATATGGAATCATATCAAATTAGTGAGTAGGAAAAATCCTAAAGGTCTTCAGTTTCTCATACATTGGATTAATAGATTCAGGCTATTTGTGGGTTCATCTTTTTGCTGGTCATTGGATAAAAATTACATGCCCATAGGTGATACAGTAGATGAGGCACCAGCCCTGGAGTCAAGAGGACCTGAGTTCAAATCCAGCCTCAGACACTTAGTAGTTGTGTGATCCTGGACAAGTAACCTAACCCTGATTGTCCTTCCCTCCACCCCCCAAAAAAAATTACATGCCCATCATTTAAACTTAAATATAGATGGGGATGTAAGATTCCTGAAAGTAAGGTCTGTTATGTTTTTGTATCTCCAGCACAGCCCTTGGAATGTGGGAAGCAGCTTGTTGATTGATAGAATTTTAAAACTTTAAGGTATTGAAAATCATCTTATATCATAGGAGAATATGAAAAAATTTTAAACAGGTTGCCAAATATTGTTGTAGGTAGTTGCATGTATGTGGAGGTAATTAAGCCTAAAAAAAAATATGGGTGTGGTATCACACTAATGGTCACAATTAAAAAAAATATAAGGAATGAAAAAAATCTGTCTTATTTTTTTAAGTTTTGGAAGTTTCAGCATGCAAATATGTTCCTGCAGAGTCCCAAAATAGACTCTGTATTTTCCCTCTTATCACTGTTTGATCATCACTGTTTCCCAGCAGGCTAACTTATTTCTAGTTATTTTCATTGTGGTGCAAGGAATATATATTTGGATTCAGCAATGAATCATCCTAGATGCATGTTGTGGTGGGAAATTGTCATAATGTTCAGCTGTTATGAGACACAAGTCAAAGCTAAGCACATTTAATGGGCTGAGATGAACAATATTTCAAAGCCATTGTTTTTACACTTCAGATAAATGGGTGTTTTGATGGGATGAATCACATTAGCCAACAAAAGTTTTCAGCATATAGCATATATGTGTTCTTATATATAAGGCTGCCAGGTTCAGGCTCACCTTTAACTAATGTGTGTTACCAGTGAGGTTATAAAGTCAATTAGGAAAGGTAGAGCCCACCTCTCATTCCTACCAACACTACTATTGCCTCTTTTAATGAAGGACCTTCCTTCCTTCCTTCCTTCCTTCCTTCCTTCCTTCCTTCCTTCCTTCCTTCCTTCCTTCCTTCCTTCCTTCCTTCCTCCCTCCCTCCCTTCCTCCTTCCCTCCCTCCTTCCCTTCTTTCCTTCCTCCCTTCTTTCCTCCCTCCTTCCCTTCCTAAAAAGACTAAATACCATAACTAAAATTGGCATTTTCACTACCACATAGATAGTACCACCTATTTGCATAACTATGTTATGAACACCATTGTGGTAAAAAGAAAAAGGCTAAACATTCGGTTACTTTTATTCCCTACCTCCTAGATAGAGGTAGGGGCAGATGGGAATGAGAAGGCTGTCTCTGTCTGTATCTAAAACTATCAAAGCAGCTTGTGTTTTTGCAGGGAGAATGTGTTGCCTTTCTTTCACTGAAACTTTTGGTAAAGTATGTCTTTAATGAACAATCCGTGCTTTAATTGGCTTTGAACTTCTCACTAATAGACCTTAGTTTCCTCATCTGCAAAATGAGGGAATTGGATTAGGTTATTTCTAAGGCCTCTTCTAGCTCAGACAGTCTATGGGTAGGCTAATACTGGCCTACTAGCAGGTGGCTGCTTTAAAAGTCAGGTTGACATTTCACTGAATCTTGAATAAATTGTCTAGAGTAGGGTAGGTTTATCTGAGACTGAGCCAGCTTTGTAATCATCAGAGCTCAGAAAAGGCAGACCATTGATTGCGAATGATATGAAAGAAAATACCTGGCAGCCAAGATGACCAAATTAATTTCACACTGTGCCCCACTGTGGAGCCACCAAAGCCATCATTTGATTAACAGTCACATAAGCATCCCTTAAATATCCAGTCTTTATGTACTAGGCCTGGGTTCTCATTAGTAATGTGTGCTCCACCATCAACTAACATGAAGTACCTCAATGTCAGTGTAAGCTCAGGCATGTTTAAACATGCATGTAGAACCAGACATACATGGAAACTAGCTAGGTGTCTGTTTATTATGCCTTTGCCTTTGTAAAATAAGGCTCTTAGCTGGCTAGTCATTGGGGGTGGGGCGTGGTGAGAATTATCAAGATGATGATTTTAGTTGTCTAATTCACTTGGGGTATATACAACTTAAATGGGTCTGACAATTTTTGTATTTTTAGAAAGGTTTTAAGAGGGAACAATATGTGCATGGTGGGGGACAAAAATTCATATATTGAGAATTAATGGAATATCTTTTCTGAGATCTTCACACATCCATGCTGTTTATTATAATTTATATTACTTTTTATTCTTTGTAATTTTTATAACTTGTAATCCACTCTCCACCCTACTTGCTTATAAATTTTAAATTATAGCAACTTCACTAGCAGCTAATGTATCTATCAAACAGATGTTCTGCAAATGAAGAAAAGTATTCCCAATTTGCCATTTATTGTCTTCCAAGGAAATGCAAATTTCTGAAGTTGGTGGGGTGGGGAGAGGGAGGATTTGTCAAACCACCTTCATTAATGTGTAAGTGTAAGGAAAGAAAAACACTGAAATGCCACCAACCATCCATTATCCCTCTTTATGTCTTTAAGAAATGACATTGCTTGATCCTTGCCTTTTTTTCATCCTCTGTGAAAGTGTTTGAAATGAACAATAAGTGATGGAAACATTGAATGAGCTCGTGATTCATTTTGAGTTAGAAAGAAAGGTGTTGGTAGCTCAACCTGGGAAAATGAATTTCAAGAACAGAAATCATCTTAGTTTCAGGGAAATCTGTTAACTGTTATATCTGTGTGGGTGTATGTGTGTGTATACTTGTATGGAGAAAATGCATAGTAGAAAGAAGAGGGAGTGCAGCAAAGTGAATAGAGAGCTGGCCTTAAAGTCAGAAAGACTCCTGACCCAGAGACACATTGGCATAACCCAGGACAGGCTATTTAATCTCTCAGTCCCCCAGTCCCATGAGACTATAAATTGTAAAGAAGGTTCTGACCTGCATCTTTAGAGGGAATTTCCTTATTAAAGAGTTCCTTATGTGCATATATCTTTATTTGTATTTTCCTTTCTCCCTTCCCTTCCTTCCTTCCTTCCTTCCTCCCTCCCTCTCTCCCTCCCTCCCTCCTTCTTTCCTTCCTTCCTTCCTTCCTTCCTTCCTTCCTTCCTTCCTTCCTTCCTTCCTTCCTTCCTTCCTTCCTTCCTTCCTTCCTTCCTTCCTTGTGCCATAACTAAAGCTGGTATTTTCACTGTCATCTAAACACTTGCACATAAATGCTATGTTATGACTCTACCACCATGGTAAAAATAAAGAAGGGGGGAAATCCAGTTACATAAAACCTGAGGAGGGAAAAATCCATCCTACATTCACTGTGATCAAAGTCATCCAAATTTATACTTATTAGATGATTATGTAAATTAATCAATCAACAAGCAATTATTAGGTACTTATCATGTGTTAGAAACTGTGCTAGGATCCAAGAGACCAAGTACTGAGGATGAAACAATCCCTATTCAGAAGGAGCTTATGTTCTGATGGGATAGGCAATAAATACATGTATAACTATATAAAAATAATTCTGAAGAGAAAAATGCAACCCAGTACAAAGTAGTTAAATGCAAAATAGTTTGGAAAAGAGGAGAGTAGCATTTGAGGGTATCAGGGAAGGCTTCAAGCAGAAGATGGTGCTTGAGCTATGTCTTGGAAGGAAGAGGGAGGCATTATGAGGCAGAGGTGAGGAGTCCATTTACTGGTATGGGAGATGATCAGTGCAAAGATGCAGAGATGGGAGATGGAATTTCATGTGTGAGGAACAGAGGCAAGTCTACTCTACCTGGATCACAGAATGTTGGAGTAGGACTGATGTCCATTGAGGCTCAGAAGATAGACTGGGGCCAGCTTGTAAATGGCTTTAAAAATTAAACCAAGGAGAACACATTTTACCTAGAGCCAATGGGAAATCATTGGGAGTTGATTAGAGTAGTCACATAATCAGGTCTGTGTTGAAGGAAAATCATTTTGGCATCATTGTGAAGGACAGACTGGAATGCTTGAAGCAAGGAGACCTATTGGGGGCTGTCATAATAATCCAGGCAAGAGGTGATGAGGGTCTGCCTGTCCTGAGGTTGTGGATGTTGGAGACATTGTAGAGGTTGACGATGGCAGGGTTTGGCACTTGAATTTGAACATTGAGGGAGAGTGGGTAGTTAAGGATAATGCCAAAGGAATGAGCCTGGAAGACTGGAAAGATGACGATGCCTTTGGTAGAGGAGGGGAGTGTCTTGAGGGAAGGATAATAATGATAGGTCTAGGAAGGGTGAAACACAAGGAAAGATGGAATGAGAGGAAGTTTTAGCCAGAAGACCATGAAAAAGGGATGAATTGAGGTTTCCACACATTCTGAAGGCTGAAGACTCCACAGCCCTGGAATAGGTCATTCCCGAGATAAACTCAAATTCTGTATGGAATGCAGAAATCTATTTCGGAAGGGCATTTATGATGGTATACTGTAGTGTGAAAACAATTAGTTAAAGCTAATTTTTGAGTCTGGTCTCAAAGACCTGTATTGTTAATCTTTTCTTTAGTGTATTTCTCCTTTCCTGTAGATTCCCATTTAATAATAAATGATGGAAAAATATTGTGTGGAATATTGATTTTTTTTTTAGAGACATTGAAAAATGCTTTCCATGTACATATTCCCATCTGATTAAGAATATTCAGACAGTTTGATCACAGGACATGCTGAGAATTCTTAACCCTATTATTCAATTCTTAGATATAAATGTATATATATGTAAGCATACATGTAGACTTAACCTTTTGCAAAAACATCTCTTTTCCATTTTCCCATATGAGTCCAGGGTTTGGGTCTGTGGAGAGAAGATTAAGTTCCACAAAGAGAGAAAAGACTTTCTTTCTCACTCCATCTGGTATAGCCAAAGGGGTAAGAAAGGATGTACACCATTAGAATTTTAGCACGGATGGATTGTGATTTTGCAGTTTCTATGGTGATTAATATTTTGTTGTTCAGCAGCTTAATATGTTAGCTAGGAAAAAACCTGTGGCCATGTCTAAGGACAGAATTTCCCTTCCCTGATAATTTCTCTTATCGAGAAAAAATGCAAATGGCATTTGGGAATTGGATATGTTTGAAGGTTGGCTTTCCTGCATTTCTCTGGCAGCTTATTGCTCTCTGCATTTGTCAGTGTATAAATTTCAATTCTAGGCCCTGAGACAGAATTTTGTGAAGGGTCCTTCCATTGTCTCCCAAACCAGCCCCACCCCATTCCTACCCCAACCCTGAAGAGGGGGAGGGTTCTTGTGTACAAGTGCCTTTAGGGTGGTAGTTATGACTGTCGTTTATTTTCCTTCTGTGGTGTAGGTAATAGTCTGCTTTGGTAGAGTTTCCAGGTTGGTGAACTGCAAACAAATGAATCTCATGTAGAAATCACTTTCCTCAAGACATCAGGAAAAATGTCTGTTTCTCATAGTTGAGAGATGTTTCTCAAAGTTGAGAGATGTTGTTTTGGGGGAGCGGTATGGAGGAAGGGATATTTTTGTCTTTTTTTTGTGAATTGGATCTTGAATTTGAAGCACATGAATGTCATCACTACAAATGGGCATTAGGGAGCACTGACTTTTATGAAGCCGTGATCTAACAATAAATAAAACTAGTTGGATCCTCGGTATGTGTGTAGTTCACTGTAATACCAGCTGAATCATGTAACTGCGTCTATTATATTATAGGGTCATAGATTTAGAGCTGGAAGGGATCTTAGAATCCAAGCCCCTGATTTTGCAGATGAGGAAACTGAGTTTTTAAGAGGTAAGGGACTTGTCCAAGATCTTGTAGGTGGTTTTGTTGTTGATTTGTTTCTGACTCTTCATGATCACGTGGACCAGTCTGGCAGTGGGTTTTCTTGGTAAAGATAATGGAGCGGTTTGCCATTTCTTTCTCCAGTGGAATAAGGCAAGCAGGGTTAAGTGACTTGCCCAGGGTCACATAGCTTGTAAGTGTCGGAGTCCAAATTTGAACTCGGGTCTTTCCTGACTCTGGTAGGTGGTAGAACATGCTATCAATACATTTTAGCAGAGTACTCGACAAAGTCTCATGCTCTTTTTAATTAGGACTACTCACTGCATCAGTCTGAATGAGATTCCTCTGTCAGTTTGAGGAATTTTAAAATGAGAATTCTTGATCTCATTCTCCTCTCCACTCCAATTCCTACATTTGGCAGTAAAGGCCTATCTTAATGAGTGATTGATTATGTGATTGTTCAGGTAATTCCGCATTACTGAAGGGAAAAGGAGAAAACTTGTTCAAGACTTTTATGTTCAGGTGAGATATATTAAAGGAGATTCTCTGTAAGACCTCAGGGGAGGAGTGGTGATGGGAAGAAGGTAGTATAATTTTCCTGATCTGTGTCCATTTTGAGGTAGTGGTGGTTTCCTGGTTTCTCTTTTTGAACAGGAAAAGTTCCAGTGATCATTCCTGTCTTTTCAAGGGTTCTAGAAGGACGGTTGGTGGGGGGAACAGGGAGCTATTTATTACATCCACTTTCAGCTCAATGTTTTACATTTTTGCGTGTAATAATTGGTTGAAGAGGTATGAAAATGTGGGATTGCAATGTCTCCAGTATCGATGACTGGCTTAATAGGGTGATATAGAGAATTGTATCTAGCCAGGTGTTGTGGACTGACTGGGACCAAGTAGATACATATGAACTAAAAGTTGGAGAAATGGGGAAATTTGATTTTAGGGGTAAAAGCAAAAGAAATTGAGAAGCAATATACAGTTACAAACTTCTAAGAAGAGAACATCATCAGAAAAGTCACTGAAACTAAGTAGGTACTATAATTTAATTTATAGTTTAATAGACCCCACAGCCTTTTCTTGTATGTGTGATGGAGAGACGTGGGCCAGAGAGTATAATGGGGTTCATTTTGATCTACTTCATTCCTTGACCTTAGGATTTGTTTCATGTCAACTTGGAAGACCATCTGTGCTTGACCTTGTATTGTTTAACATTTTTATCAATGGTTTGAATAAGAAAAACATAGTTGGCATGTTTATCAAAGCTAGAAGAGTAACTCAACAGCAAGCATTTATTAAGTACCTACTGTTTGTCAGATACCATGCTATGCACAAGAGATACAAGTACAAAGAATGAAACAATCATCATCAGGAACTTATATTTTAATGGGAAACAAATGCATATATAAATGCATACAGCATAAATATAAAGCATATATGTATGTGTGTCTGTTTACATAAAGTAGTTAAATTCAAAGTAGTTTGAGAGGGAAACCAGTAGCAGTTAGGGAGTTTAGGAAAGGCTTTATGTGGGAGAAGTTGATAACTAAAATCCTGGATGATAGGACTCAGAAAGTTCTTGCCAGGGTGAAAACATTAAGCCAAATCTAATAAGATTAAATTTAGTGATAAATGTAAAGGCTTACACTTGAAATTTTTTTTCCCTGCCAAATCAGTTTCATCAAGTATAAGATAGGGAAGGTATAGCCGTCCAACATTTTACTTGAAAAGGATTGGGAGAAAGATCAATATCAATTAATAAAAATTTATTTAAAAAAGAAAAAGAATGAGAGATGTCAGTTGACTGTAAGCTCAGTTACAAGTCTATAGTGTGATGTAGTAGTAAACTAAAGCTAGTATAATCTTAGAATGCAGTGAGAAGACTAGGGAGAGGACAGTTCTGTCATGTCCTGCCCTGGTCAAACCACATTTGTCATTCAGTTCTGGGGAATCACGTTTTAGGGAGAATATTGATAAACTTTTAGAGTAGGGTAACATAAATGGTGAAGGACCTTAAGTACATGACATGAGGATTGGTGGAAGTTATCTCACCTCAAGAAGAGAACACTTAGGGCAAAATGGCTCTGTCTGCATGAAGTTTGCCCTCTGGGTGAGGGCTTAGAGCTGTTTGGATGGGTCCAAGGACAGAATTAGTGGGTATAGGCTGCTGCAGCTCATTTAGGCTTAGGGTAGGAAAACATTGTAACCTAAGAGAGCTACTCACCCTAGAATGGGCAGTGGTGGTTGATAGTGGGTTCACCCTTACTGAATGCCTTCAAACAAAGGCTGGGCAGTCAGTCTTGCTGGGGAGCACATTGATGAGGTGCTTATTCAGTCATGGATTTAACTAGAAGTCCCTTCCAACTTTGAGCTATGATTCTGTGAATCTCTAGGTGAGAGGATTTAGAATTAGAATAATATTAATAATTAATACAATGACCAGGAGTGAGGATTTGAGCACAAGCAATGGCATCAAAAACACCAAGTAGAAGTGTAAAACTGGTCCAGGAAGAATAAGAGAAAACAGCGGAATGTCTTAAATGCTGCATTGGCTGAAACTCCAGTGCTCTGAGTCACATAGACCCTTTGGATGATGACTGAGGATGTGGATCAGAATTAGATAGGATGAGAAAGTATGGCTGGGTTGTGATTTGTGGAGGTACTATGTACATTAGGGAGATCACAGATCTGTTGCGTTATTGACAGGAAATATCTTGTCACCCCCATTTACTTTATGTGAACTTTGTATTTATTTGTGTATAATTCTCCAAGGATAATGTAAGTCTCATGAGGGCAAAAACTCTTAACATTTTTCTCTTATATAAAAATGGAGATGATAATAATGCCTACGTCCCAGAATTTTTGTGAGGATAAAAGATCATATTTGTAAAACTTCTTGACAGATCTTGAAGTGAGATCATATATTCACACGTGATACACACATCTGGCATTTGTGTGTATACTTGTATGCATATATGTGTACATATATACATATATATTTATATAGCTAAATATATAATATATACTAGCTATTATAAAATTATATAATTTAATGTAGATGGCCCTAATAAAATTTAAAAATCACCTTTTATCAAATATAATTCATTGAACTAATTATATATGTCAGTGAATTACATATTCAATGAAAGAAGACAGTTTTAACAAATGTTCATTATGACCCTGGACGAGTTGTTTAATTTTTCTGAGCTTCAGCTTCCTCACTTACAGAATGAAAGAGCTAGAATTGGATGATATTTGAAATCTAAAATTTTGTGATTTCTGTGATCTCTTTGTTTTTCATCAGAATTTTCCCTTGGCAGTTAATTGGTGGTTAATCTTATTCCCACAAGGAATCAATGATTGCCAGTTGAGGTTTATCTGGTCATGGAGAATGTGATTCTGGTATGTTAGGCTTTTGCATGCCATGTATAGACTCCTTCAGATCACTGGGTATTAGACAGCACAGCATACTGAGGCATAGACATAAAGAGAAGGAGGTCATGAATAATCTACCCTCCCCCAAAAAACCCCAAAGAGTTTACCAAACAGTGATAATTTTGTATTCCATGCATTCAGATTGGAATATTGGCAATTAATATGCCAAAGAAGCAGAGAGTAATGAATAATAACAGAATTTTGAGTATGAAAATTATCCGTCTGTAAAGGACTTGCAGTTTAACTTTTCCTTAATTATTTATTTGATAAGTTCATATTATATTCATTATTAGTATGTGAGCTCCTTGAGTACTGTTGTGACCTCTCAGAGCTTAGCACAGTTCCTGGACATGGTGAGCCCTTATTAAATGTGACTGATTTGTACCATATCTTGTTCTAGATTGTCAGCTCTGTTAGGGCAGGGACTGTGCCTCATTTAAATTAGTATTTGCTACAGCCTTCAGAATAGTGTTTTGCACGCAGTAGGCACCGTATGTTTATAAATGTTTAGTAACTTAAATCACATTTCCAGTAGTTCTGAGTAATGACCTCTATAATCCTGTGCCCAAGGTCAGAATGAACCCCGCTTTTCATAAACAGAGACTCAGTTATTTACAGGATGTTGGTCTATCATGGGATAAAGAAAATTTTTGCTATTAAACAGCCTCTCTATTTCTATAAACATAGATTAAATGGTATGAGATACCTTGGGGGGTTGCCAGTATTATTATTTTTTTCTTTCTTTAACTCTTTACAACATGTTTTAGTGACATATGGGTAGCCGTCCTTAATGGCATTAAGAGAAAGCCACATAGTGGTCATTGCATAAGTCAGGTTCCCCCATATCAGGGCTTATCCCCCTAGGATAAGAAGCCGAGTCCTAACTGAAAGAGGTTCAGTCCATGGTGATTGATCCCAGAAGGGAAAAAGGTAGCCCAGGGTGGCTCACCTGTGGAGACAGGAAAACAAAGAAAGGGAGAGGATGGAGCACTTCTTTCAGGAATCCTCTCACAGAGGCTTGGAAATAACAAAAGTCTACTTTGTCCCCTCTGCTGGAAGTAGAGGGGTAACAAGTTGAAGCCGAGGGCAGCAGGAATGAAAAAAGGAGATGAATGGGATGTATGCAGTATTGATTCTCTGCTTGGGTGTTTGCGTGCCTTCCCATTGAGGGAATGTTATGGAGGGTCGCATTTTTTTTATTCACAAGATTATTACTCTTGAGGGCAATTTCTCAATAGCCTAGAGACAAGGAGAAGCAAGAGTGTGTATTTTGTGGGGACTTCCCCCCTACACTTTTCCCCCTTAGAAATGTTATTCATTACATACTTCCTTCTTTGAAGGGAAGGAAAGGGCTGAATAAGAACTTGGTGATGGGGGCAGTATAGTTAAGAACATTCAGTGATGTTACCATGGTAACATCTAGTTGTCTCAATGCCCTAAGCAGAAGGGGCACACATCACTAATTCCACCAGCTATTTTCTCATGGTTGGGGTATGAAGCTAGGGGGGAAATTGTCCAGCAGTGATATTGCCATGCTCTCTTGCAGTCCAGAGTACTCAGACTGTACAGAGTGTTGCTGCGGTAACATGAGAGCCCTTGGTTTATTGGGAGAGAATTAAGTAGATAGAAGGCAGAATAATCCTTACTTAGAGTTGTGTCTACCTTTCTTATGATGTTAATATAAGTAAGAATGGATAATTTACTCCTTTAAAAACACACTCAAGGTGCTAAATTTTATTATTTAATAAATACTGACCCATATTTATTTTATCCATTTATTTACAAGGTTTGGAGAGCTACTTGTTCAGAATATTGTGAAAATAGCAATTTCCAGTTAGAAACATTTTGATTCAAGTTGCAGAGCATGGTTCTCATGATACTTTTTTTTTTTTTAGCATTTTTCTTTAGTTTTTGACTTGCTAAAAAAAAAACCCTCTATCTTGCCACTGTAAGCAGAAAATGGAAGTGCATTTTACAAGTTTGGCTTATAGAGTCTTATGTTTTTGTTATAAATAGATGATAAATTAAATTTAATTTGTTGCAAAAAAAATGGAAATCTTGTGATCTTATTGATGTAATAAATACTGGCATCCTTATGGCCATTTTGGGGTAAAACCAATATTTAAGGGAGTAATTTTTTTATTGTGTAACGTTTTGTTTCAGAGTTACCAAACATGAGCACTAGGTCATTGATAGGAAAGAGAACAGCAACAATACAATAATTGCATTGGAGATTTGTAAGTGTAGCATACTACCATGCCTATTTGAATAAATAATGGAAAAAGCAGTTCATTATGTATCAGTTTGAGTATAATACTAATTTAACAGCCTTCCTTTCATTTCACTGAAACCTATTCTTGGAAATTATGTAAATTAATTGGGGTCTTGAAGAGAAGCCTATGCAATGTTCTAATTCCCTATAGATTAAAGCAATCAGAGCATCAGAACTGAAAAAAAAAATCTCATGTGATACTTCTTTTGATGAAAAGATGATAGACCGAAAATATTTTGTTACTCTTTTCAAGATTTTTTTGCATTGATATTATTTTTCTTTATGTCACATCATGACCAATAGCAAAGAAGGTATTATGGAAAGAATAATGCTCAGTTTGACTGAGCTAAAACATCAATCTTATAATAGTCAATAGTAGAGCCCTGAATTTAAGTGTTGATTTCTGCCTAGTATATATGTTTTTTTCTTTAAATTAAAATCTTCAACAACTACTTTAAAAAATGTTTGTTATGTCTTCTTGGAAGTTATTCTGCTATATGCCACATTCTGCCTGTGTGTGTGTATACATACAATATATACACATGTGTATATATGCATATTTATCTGTATTAGTATGTATATTAGTATGTACATCTACATGTACATACATATACATGACGTCCCAAAAGTCTTACTGCAGTTTTAAGCTTTAATAGCTATATTTGTAGGTTGGTTTGTCAGATGGAATATAATCCTCTAAGGGAGTAAAAAAAAGAAAGAAGTGTTAGCCAATATCCATATCCCAAATTAAAAAGAGCATAGCTTCAAATTCCTTAGTTATCTGGGGTGAAAATAAGAACATTCAACTCTAAAATGACAAAGTGAGGGAAGAGTTGAATTTAAAATGACCCCATGTTGTGTTCTGTTCCTTTACCCCTTTGTAAATGAAATAAATGAAATACCCTGCTCCTTACCACACAAGCTTGGACTGGAGCTCAAAGTAATGTCTATAATCTATCAAAAGCTTCAGTTAGCAATAATATAGCTTGTTGTCATGCTCCAAAAATACCCCCCAAACTTTGTTGATGCCCCCGTCATTGTTGACTGATATCAAGCCATCTCTTTTGGCAGTAGTATTTCATTAATAGATGTATTTATGTATCTTGCCTTTCATCCAAATAAAGAGCAGGCACTGCCAGGATCGAGGTTTTATTTTATTTTTCCAGAAGGAAAAACAAATGAACTACAGTTAAGTAATTTCACCAACATGATTCATCATTTAGTATTCGAATGATTGTGAGAAATCAGGTACTGTTCAGCACTTCTCCCAGGAGTTAAGTGAGCTTGGTCATTCCCCTTTTTCTTATTTTATAGATGAGAAAACAGAGGCACATTAGCTGGGTCCCTGACCCTCAGACAGTGAAATGCATCCTGGTTAGTCTGATGCTTTTGTCAAGCTTTATCACAGATGCCCAGTTCCTTCAGCTGACCTTGATTTGTCATGATTTGAAGTCTTTTCAGCATCCTGGTCATCTTCCCCTGAATATGCTCCATGTTAGTAACGTCCTTCCTAAAATTAGGTATATAGAACTGGCCATAATACTCTAAATGTGCTTTATCAGTACAGAGGACTGTGGAACTGTCACCTCCATTCTGGGCACAATATGTCAATGGATCTTTGATCTTAGGAATGAGGCTAATTCCCTCTATTGCCACATATTACAGCCCATTCATGCTTCCTTATCCTGTGTAAGCCTTGTCCACATTTTCTCATAAACACTGAGAAATCCATGAAGATTCTCATGAAAAACATGAGAATCCATGAAGTTTACTTGAGGCCTTCTTTTCACATACCAGTGTGGGTCTTGTAGACAGCTAAGTGGTACCTTAGATAGACTGGCACACCTGGAGTCTGGGAGACCCGAGTTCAAATTTGGTCTCAGATACTTACTTTCTTAGCCTTAGTTTCCTTATCTGTAAAATTAAGAGGTCTCAGTGACCCCTAACAGTCCTATGATCCTGTGATACCTCCTATGACATGCTGTCTTCTCTTTGTATACTTCTGCCTCTGAGAAAGAGGTGCCCTGTTTTCTTCTATAGCTAGCCCTTCTACACTTGCCCTCCATCTCATCCTCATTGGTCTCTTCCCAGAGCTTGCCCCATCAACCATTCCTTCTTTTAAACATCTTTAATCACTCCCTGTCTAATAGAAAAACAAAATAAAATATGTGGAACAACATTTTTCTAGTGCCCAAGTCACCCCATCAAAGGAAGACAATGTAGCATTCCATTACAGTGGCCCCTTTGTGTCCTAGAAGGGTGAATGTGACTCCTTTAAGCCATTGTTTCTGGTTACCACACTTAATGGTTATTTTTGGGCCCTCCTGGCTCAGAGTGAAAGTAAATAGTGACTCTCTTTTGGCCAGCAACTGAGCATCTTACCCTCCCAGTTTGATTTTTTTTTTCCATTAAAGGGGCCATCCCTCGAGTCACTTCTTAAAGAGGCCTATTCATTGAATGGGTGTTGCCTGGCTCAAAGTGAGAACCTGAAAAAGCCTTAGCCTAAAAGGGCCAGGGTCTCCCATTGCATTCTGGGCCATCTCCAGTCTTCCTGATAGATATCTGGCCACCAGACCCAGATGACTGGAGGAGAAAGTGAGGCTGGGACCTTGCATAGCCCTCCCTCACTCAAATCAAGGTCAATTGCAAGTCATGTCATCATCTCCCTAATGTCATGGTCCTCTTCAAGAACAAAGGATAAACCACACAACAACCACTTATGAATGACCTAGAAGATTAGTGAAACTCAGAGTTAGAACAAACTACAGAGGTCATCCAATACAATCCAGCTCCCACCTAGACACTGGAAGAATAAAATTGATTGAAATAGGAGTGTAGAAAGCAAGTTGGGGCTTATAAGATCTCTTTTTTCAATGTCACTAGTACTATACTTGACTAAAAATAAGCTCTCTTGAAGAGAAATTGTTACAGCTACTTGAAAAGACATTCCTCAAATAAAATGAATGGCATTTTAGTTTTGATCAATATGAAACAACTTTAGGGCAAGAATAAAATGTGTAGCGAATGAATGTAGATGGGAACGGCATTACCAGCATCTATTAAGGAGAAGTAGGTTTTTTATATCTCATTTGACTAGGCTCTATGGTGCTAAAAAACAAAACAAAACACCACCACTTTTTAAAATATATCTTACATATTTGTAAATGTTCTGAGGTTTTAGCAAGTACCAAATGATTTTAGGTATAATGGTTTGTTTGTTTTTTGTTTTTTTTTTTTCATTTTGGAGGGGGGGGACAGCAGGATAATTGGAGTTAAGTGACTTGCCCGAGGTCACATGCTAGTAACTGTTAAGTGTCTAAGTTCTTATTTGAACTCAGGTTCTCTTTACTCCTGGGCGGGTGCTCTATTCACTGCGCCCCCTAGCTACCCCTATAATGTCATTCTTGATCCAATGATGCTGGTGTATGCATTGCACCTCAGAATTTGGCAAAGTCATAATGAATCTTTCATACAATAGTGAGCTCTTGGTTATTGATAAGCAAGTTATCTATTTGGTGGGTTATCTTCAAGATCTTAGAACATCTTTTTTTTCCCCTTAATCTTCCAATAGTGATAGTAGAACGGGGTTCAAACTAGATCTGTCCAGAGTGAGTCATCTCTCTGATTGCATTCCAGAATTAATAGTATGACTCTCAGGGTATTTTGTTGTTTTCTGTTACTTATCCTTCTCTCATCACCAGCATAGTTGGAAAGGTGGGGGGAGGAAGAATGTCAGCTTGGAATATTGCATATGAAAGACTTTTTTCAAAATATCTATTAGTTTTGCTGAATTATTTCCCATATCCCTTCCTTCTTTATTCCTTTTATGTAATTTTTAAAAAATGGGATGTCTCCCAGAGAGGTATGAGGGATGTATTAGAAAATGTAGGTTATGTGAGTCTAAGAAGACAGTCAGCTGGAAACTGCTCTGAGACCACCCCCAGACCAGGGAGCTACATCAGATGGTGTCCTGAGAATCAGGACATGTAAGATGAGACTTCTGAGACTTAAATGAACAATTTGTTTTTTCAGTTTACTTTTTCCCTTTGCATCTTTTATCTGGTTTTGTCAATGTATCAATCAATTTCTTCCCCTTTCCTCCCCACAGTGTTACCCATTATAAACCCCATAGTTAAGAACACTTGATCAATGATTCATTGAGGAGACTTCATCTCTCAATTAGAATAAAATGGGGAAATGTGAGAAATGAATATTTCTCCCTTATATTTAATAGCTAATTATTGTATTAGGGGTTGGGGTTTTTTTGGTTTTGTTTTGTTTTTTACCATTTTCTATTTCATCATCCAGAAATCAACCTGTAGGGGAAATATCTCTTTGAGATTTATCCAGGCCAACATTTAATCAGACAGTAAAAGAAATTGTAAGTTTAGGCTAATGGATGTATTCCTTCTCATTGTGTTTGTTCAGATAGGTCTGGGAAAATGTTGATTC
Source organism: Petaurus breviceps papuanus (assembly GCF_028583685.1). Taxonomy (NCBI): domain Eukaryota; kingdom Metazoa; phylum Chordata; class Mammalia; order Diprotodontia; family Petauridae; genus Petaurus; species Petaurus breviceps. The sequence continues at coordinate 8,162,605 of NW_027186546.1, read as the reverse complement.
TCCCTATTATCAAGGCGAGTGATATGGTAATTGAAATCTCTTTAATCAAGATTTGAGTGACCTAAGCCACATATCCCAAGATAGACTACCTTCCATTTGGTTAACCAATCAGAGGTGATTGGGCATCCTTCAGAAATATGACCTCTATGAAGGGCATATAAACTGCAACCCCACTGCCATTAGGGGTCTTTGGTCTAAGAGAGATGGCCAAATGGCCATCCTTTCATTGGTAACCTTCTGGCCTTATTAATAAAATGATTAAATTACCTGGAAAAAAGAGAAAATGATGCTTATGTAAAAACATAAGAAATTAATATAACATTTACTTGAAAAAAACCCTGTGTATATGGGATAGTACCCAGTATTACTATTGAATTGAATACCTTACTGTTTTTAAATGTACAGTTTTATTTTAATTAGCATTTCACATTCTGGGCCTGTATGGTGAGCGAGTTATATGGTCATTTTCATAGATTAAAAGAGAGACAAAGAAGTTAAATGACTGAATTAAGGGTACCATGAGAGATTCTGTGACTTATACATGAATATAGACTTTTCTTAACCCAGAAGCCTTTCATGAACCACTAAGCTGAAGATGAATAAAAAACACTGCTAACAGCATATTTACCTTGAAGTCTGCATCTAGTAGCATCTGCCATGTGGCATATAGCCATGGCCTTAATGGTATGGAATAAACACAGAAGTCAGAAAGGCCTCTAAGGAAGTATTTGTCCTTAAATGATGTAATTTATTCCAAAAGAGAAGCCCTTCACCAGACAAATGGGTGTTAAAATAAGACAGCACAGCTAAGTATTCCTAACATGTTGTTACAGGATGTAGATCCATGTCTGGGAGATCAAGATGAGATTGGGAATGCAGGATGAAAAATAGACCTACAAGGAGTGGGGGAAACCTGGGGTAGGCCTTGCATAGCATCTTGCAAACAGGCATGGATTTCATGTAAGAGTACCTGAGTCCTAATCATGACTGTTCCACTTGCTACATTTGGGATCCCAGGGAAGTCACTTAATATTTTTGGGCCTCAGTTTCCTCATCTCTAAAATGGGGTTGGTGGGGTAGTGGACAGGATGACTTCTAAGCTCCCTTTCAGCTCAAAATCCATGATCCTGTGATAAAGTAGATCTGAAATCTAAATTAGATGAGTAGTTGTAGTTGGACTGGTCTAGTTTCAAAGGTCCTAGCATCCTGGGCCAGAATGAGGCAGACAAGATTAAGCTAGAACATAAACAGTTATAAAATGTCAGCACTGATGGAAACCTTGAGGGAAGAAATAAACAAGTAGGTGATGAATAATGTAATTTAAATCCATTGCATCATTCTGTTAGGAGAGTGAATAAGTGTATAGTAGAAAATATTGCACTATTAAAATATTGTATTAGTATTATCTTTGTTATCTTTCAGTTATTTCAGTTGTGTCCGACTTTCCATGACCCCATTTAGGGTTTTCTTGGCAAAGATAATGGAATGGTTTGCCAGTCCTTCTCCATCTCATTTTATAGATGAAGAAACTGAGGCACACAGTGCTATGTAATTCGTTGAGGGTCACACAGCTAGGAAGCATCTAACGTAGGACCTAAACTCAGGTCTTCCTGCCTCTAGACCTGGTGCTCTATCCACTATGCCTCCTAGCTGCCCATTAGTATTATAGTAGAGTAATCAGTAATGTATAGAAAACTGGACCCAGAGACAGGAAGAGCTGAGTTCAGATCCCACCTCTGACACATCCTAACAGTTTGATCCCTCGGCAAGTCCCTTCAATAGTCTATGCTCTAGAACTATAGCTAGAGAGGTAATTTTCTCAGGTGGGAATTCCCTATACCAGTGTAAAGCCAAGCACGAGCAGCTTTCCAGAGGAGTGCTGCTGTGAACAACTAAGGTTCTGATCGCCTAGTATAGTGAACTCTCTATTTATTCAGCAGTAAATTAAAGCAAAGCATTCACAGAAACCAAAGTAAAGCATTCACAATGTTGCAACATAACTTATCACTAAAGTGACCACATAGTTTTAAGCAAAAGATATTGTTCAGTAAGTTCTTAACTCAGTCATCTTTAAGGAGCAAGCCTCTTTAAGGGACATAAATTACAATCATTCATTGAGCCCTTAACTCAGTCATTCTTAACAAGCAAGCACACATAGTACAAAGGTCAAAGTTCTCCACCCCTAGGTCACATTGTCTTGATCTCTCAGTCAAAAAGTCTTCTTTCTCCTTAATTGGAGATTAGTTTCCAATCATCCTTAAGAGGTACAAGGTATAGAGTACAAAGTTCTCTCACCCATAGGCCACAGTAAATCATGATCTTCTCTGTCAGCACTAAGTACCCATGGAGAGATCTTCATCTTGACTGGAGGCTGTCAGATTCCATGGTTCCTCTTCCATGGTCCCAGCTCCTGCCTGAATCTACCCAACTGTCACCTGGATTCAAAGGTAGGCAGCTTTCAGCGCCTTGTCTAGTTCTTCATCCAGTTCCTTGTCCACTTCCTGTTCCATATTGAAGCTCACAGTGTCCAGTCCACCCCAAGTCCTTCACAGTTTCTGTTTCTGGGAAGACAAAGCTTAACAGAGCCAAAACAACATTCATGCATATTGCCTGCACCATCATCAATTCACCATCTGCCTGTGAAATTCACACAGACCCACATCCAAGGTCTGAGAACTCAATACAAATCATCAGTACGGTCTGAGGACCTCTGAATCCCTCCTCCAGGACTTCTGTCTGCAGACAACAAGAGAATCCTCGTTCAGGGCTTCCAGGAAAATCCCAGGGCTTCTGTACAAAGTGTCACAAACAAAAATCAATGCCAACAGAACAGACAAACAGAGTGCCTGGCCACCACAGAGTTCCCCTTCTCAATTCTGCGCTTTCCTAGCTTGGGCTTCTCCTCATATATGGTCATTAGCTCCTCCTTATTGCATCAGGAAGTTCCTCCCATTGTGGGGTTTTCAAGTTCTGTTTCTTAACAAAGACTTGATATAATCAGGGCAAGCCTCAAAGACACGAACTCAAACAAGGTGCTAAATACTTAAGTAGCTGAAACAAGGCGCTAAGTACTTTTTTGCTTGCCATTACAACCAATTAAATCCTAGGTCCTGTCCTTCTTCCACTTGCTGTGTGTAAGGCACAATTTTAAATGGTGGGAGATGCACATAAAGGCAGAAACATTCTAATGGGGGGAAGAAACATGTACTTTAACGACATCACAAGTCTGATTCTTCCATCTATCCCTATCCCAATTGAGGTTCGTAATAATAATCCTTGGTCTTTAAGTTTAAATTCTTTTTAGCATCACATAGGCTGTCTCTAGAAAGTGAGGATATGTGTAATGCAATTTCAGAAAATCTCCATCAAAAATATTTAAAATCAAGGTTTTAGTGCTTAAAAATCCATAAATCTCTGTAATTTGGAAGATCCACTTATGTATAATAAGTAAGCACTTCAATGCTGTTGACTGCCTGTTGACAGACTAGAATGCCTCATTCACAATCTGTAATTTTATCCCTGCTCCTTCCATTGACGTAGATTGCAAACCTCCCATGATTAATAGATGAAGAGCTGCCCTGGAGAGAAAATTCATCACCCTACACCCAGGTTGGGGAAAAGCTTCTCTGAACAGAACCAGATTGGTCCACAGAGAGCAGGCATGTAATAGTCAGTCGTCAGGCCTGTACTTAAAAGTCTTTCCAGTTTGGGAAGAACTACCAGAGCTTATGGACCACTGGCTTGGCCCTCAAGACCCCAAGGGTTTTTGAAATGTAAGTACAGGTCTGATGCCTATTCCGTTTATTCTGCTAGGGCAAGCTCCCAGCATCTGTGGTGACCAAGGCCTCGTCCAGGGCCTCATCACTTCTCACCCGAACTGTCTCAGGAACCCCTGAATTGCATGACTTTGCCTCAGGTCCGTCCTCTTTCCAATCTATCCTCTACACTGCTTCCAAATGATGTTCCTAAAACAGAGGGCTGATCATGCCAGTTCTCTGCTCAGTAAATTCCAGTGGTCCCTTAGTACCTCTAGGGTAAAATACAAATTTCTCTGTCAGACATTTAAAGTCCTTTACAATCTGACTATTGGCTACTGTTCTATCCTTATTACAGTTAATCCCTTCCACATCATGAGGGTTAGGGTGCCCCCCATGATCTTGAAAATCTGCATAGTGTTTTGGCCCTGCCTTCATACCAGAGGAGACTGAATTATGATAATAAAAGACAAAAATGTGTTGATATTATTATACAATACTATACATATAATTTATGCCTTTCTAAGTTTCTAAACTTTTTCTGTGTCATTGGCTGGCCTTCACATGCCACCTGCATCTTCCACAAAACTCCAGATTCCCATTTAATTTCTTAAACCAGTGATATATCAAAACCACAGTGGGGAAAGTCATGATGTGGAAGGGAAAGCTGTACTTTTCATTCCCCTTCATGTTCCAGCCAAATTGCCTTTTGGTGGGGGAGTGGGGAGTGGGGGGTGCTCTTCCCTAGACATGAAGTTTGATCTCCTTTCTCCCTTGGCTATCCCCCATGCCTGAAACACACTACTTCCTTCTCTTTGTATAAATATGTATACAATGTATATCTTAAGTATGTACATGTTCTCCCCCCTCCCCCAATAGAATGCAATCTCTTTGAGGCCAGAAACTATTTCACTTTTTCTTTGTGTCTCTAGTGCCTAGTAGATAGTCAGCACTTAAGTTCTTTCTGATTCAATTGCATATGTGCTGAGTTAATGAGGCATTACTTGTCTACCAGCCAGTAACCTTCATTTTAACTTATATGTTAATATCCCTGAGTCATCCCTGCTTCTAGCTAGGTGGTGGAATGGTTAGGATGACCCAAGTTCAGACCCAGCTTCAGACATTTGCTAGCTTGTGTGATCACTTGTGTGATCCTGGGCAAGTCACTTAACCTCTCCTTGCCTCAGTTTTCTCAACTGTGAAGGGAGGGTAATAATAGCACCTACCTTACAGGGTTGTGAGGATCATATGAAATATTTGTAAAGCATTTAGCACAATACCTGACACACAGTAAATGCCATATTAATGTCTATTATTATTTCTCCATTCTTCTGTCTTGCTTTCTTGAGCCACCTTTTTCTAATGATTTTTGAAAAGTAGACTGGTTCTTACTATTAGATAGTATCACTTCGCCATGCCAGTGAAGTGTAAACTGTCATTAAATTTAAATTAATTTAAATTTTTGTTAATTGTGATGTGTATGTGTGTGTGATCATTTTCCTTTGTGTGGTTTTGTTGGCATGGGAACATAAACTCCTTGGGGGCCATGGCTGTTTGTCTCACTTTTGTATTTCCCAGTTCTTAGGGTAGCCCCTGGTACATAGAAAGCCCTTAGTTAATGCTTGTTGACTTGTCAGTTAAGCAACATGTTGTGGAGTAATTTCCTTGTGCAGATACTTCCTGGGGGATACACGGGGCAAGAAGACTGAGGAAAAAAATGATTTCTGTTGCCATTAGGGTGTTTATAATCTGTGGCTCCTGTGAGAGAAGTGGCAGATTTTGGGTGGTAATAACTGCTAGAGGTGGTACCTGTCATTAGTTACTAAGTTTGGTGATTTCAGGACCCACTAGCCTCCCGTTGGGCATCATCTGTAGAAATCAGCTGTGATCCATAGTGGCTGTCTGCGTTACTGTCCTGCATTTGGTGGACCCTGTAGGTTGTAGTCAGACATATTAGCAAAGCTAAATGAATTTGACTAGCTTTTAATTTGAGGAAAAATGAAACAGATCCCCATATAGGCACGTGTGCTTCATGCCCAACTAAAGTAAGTATTTTGAAATGCCTGAATTTATCTCTGGCCATTATTTCCTATGGGTTAGGCTGTAAATACATCTATTTATCCACCTCTATTTATATAGCCTATGAGTGATGAGGTGGCCTTCATCTCAGAAAGATAAATCCTAGTTTCAAGCTTCTAGCCAGCTGTATCTATAGCCGTGTGACTAAAGTGAATGTTGGAATTTGTTTCCTTGAGAAGGCAGCAAAACTCTGAGGGGGCTATAAATCTGGCATCCTAGTAGTAAACAAGAGAAATTGTGTAAACGTATTTAGTAGAGGTGAGGTCTTGATTGTTCATGCAGCTATTAGCAATCTTTATATGTACACATCTGCACAATGTAGGTGTTTGATAAGTGTTTATTGATTGGTTGGGAAATAAGGTACATGTAGTGACATAAGATGGGAATAAAACTGTGCCATCCATAAAATTAGAGCAGACATTCTTAACTTTTATCTTGGATCCCTTGTAAGTCTGGTATATCCTGTGGAACCCTTCTTAGAATAACGTTCTTAAATGCATAAAATAAAACACACAATATACAAAGGAAAACTATTACATAGAAAATTCAGTTATCAGATTGTTTTTTTTTTTTTAAGTTTGGTTAACGGGGCAACTAGGTGGTGCAGTGAATAGAGCACCAACTGTGAAGTCAGGGGGACCTGAGTTCAAATCCAGCCTCAGAAACTTGACATTTAACTAGTTGAGTGACCTTGGGCAAGTCACCCCCAAGTGTCTTGCCTTCCCCCCTACAAATAAGAAGTTTGGTTAAGAACCCATGCTCTAGGGTAATTGTGATCTGCATTAGAAAAGATCATATAATTCAACCATGTTGCTACTTCTGCCTTTAAAAAGAATGATTGCTTTTACCTACCTCATAGTGTGGTAAGGAAAGTGAATGTTTTATAAACCTTAAGGGCTATATAATGTAAGGAGTTTCTGTTATTCTTATTATTACTATTATCAACATAACTGGACTGTATTTTAACTAACAGCATTTTTCCCACTTATTAGGAGGAAAGCAGTATTATGTGAATTTGTTCTTTATTCTTTCTAAATCCAAAGATTGCTTTGGACAAACCCCCTTCCTCCTTCTCTTCTGAATTTCTGGGAAAAAAGCTATTAGCCTGCAGAAAATAATCAAAGTTGCTGTATGTTGCAATAATTAGAAATTTGAAGCCAGGAGAGTTAATTATTTCAGGCAGATTTTAGTTGTTGCCAAATAAAATGTTTGAGAATCTTATCCTGACAGTCTCTGAGTTAATTTTCAGCATTGTAGTTGCATTCACTCTTTTTCTCCCCCCTCAACAGGATCATGCGGATTTACGAAGCCATTTCTTCACAGTTGGTATGAAGCTGGAGGCAGTGGATATGAGCGAGCCCTTTAATATCTGTCCTGCATCAGTGACTAAGGTGAGCCCCCCTGAAAAGGGGATTAAACAAGTGGTTCAACCTCAAAGTCAGGCCTCTGCAATGTTTTTTTGCGCATGGAGAGGCAGAAGGGCCCATCTAGCAGACACAAACATAGATTTACTACTTCACAGTCTGGTACTATTTCTAGTTTGGCTAGAGATTCTTTGAGGAGTCTAGGGTAAATCCCATCAGACGGCTTATGTAGAAAGTGGGGAGGGTGAGACAGCTCCTTCCCATCTTACTGGGATGAGGCAGAGGTGTTGAAGGTAATCATGTCTTTGAGCTTGGAGAAAGGATCAAAACCCAATATTGCATCATGGATTCCTATCACCTCTAGGATCAAATATAAAAAATCCCATGGCATTCAGAGTCTTTATGCTTGTAGATAAGGGTCACATATTATCACCTGTATTAACTTGTTTGTTACCTGATAATGGCTTGGATGGTTTCCTTTATTTTATGTGATTTGGGTACCCCCACCAAACTGCTGCCTTGATTCTTGATCATGGTGTGGAGTTGACCATGTGTTCTTAGAGGCTATTGCCAACAAGTCCTGGCAGAGCCTACCAGTTTGGAAGGGCTTCAAGTAGGGGCCTAGCAACTGACTGTCAGTCTGTCGCCTGAGGAACAGCCTAGCTAAATTTGGATAGACTCATCAACATATTGGCTGCAGGGTGATGAATTTTTCAGCCACAACAAATCTCAAAGACCTGTCTGCTAAGGCATATGGGGGTTGGGATGTGTGTTAATGTAGTCAGTACCCACTGAGACAAAGTTATTGAACCTTGAGGTATCGAAGCAAGAAATATTTCAGATAATTGCCCTCTGGTCATTTTAACTAGGCCCCTGGCTCTAAAGTTCATATATTAACCTTTTCTTCTCCAGGAGTTTTTTGCTTTCTAATAGCAATAGTAGCTTTTTAGGAGCCACTAATCCTTTCCATCTGTCTCCTTTCAGTTTTTAAGTTCCCAGATCCTACAAATATTGTAAAGGATAGACCTTTTTTTTTTTGGTGGGGGGGAGGGGAAGGAAGGAGAGACATGATTCAAAATTTAGAAATTAAATAGTATTAAGGAATGCTAATCCAAGAGCCAAGGTATATAGATTAAAAAAAACAACAACACCCAGACTTCCCTCCTTCATATCCTAGACCACTTCACCATCTGGAGGCCTTCATACTGTGTTGCTTTTAGGGTTAGCATATTTCTTTCCAAATACTGAAGAATGATAGTTTGTTGGAGCCTGGCCAGTCTCTCTTCTTTCCAGCAACAGTTGACACAGTATTGCCAGCTGTAGGTTTATTTGTATTATTTATCAAGTTGTCTTAAAAGATGACTATTTTTGCAATGTCACCTTCACCTGAAGTTTAAAGAATAACAAAATGGGAGTACAGCTTTTAGGGTTAGCTTGGTAGCATCAAAGATTTCTACCTCTGCCCCACTTTTTTAGGCTTAGAGTTCATTATTATGTATCAAGTATGGAGAGTAAAAATGGAAGTGACATTCTAATTTTAATTGGTATAACATTGTGTCAGTACATGTTTCTGAATCCTTTTTTATTCCCAATCTAGTTGGAAATATTTCTTTGGGGGGGTTTTACTTGTGGGAATATTTTTCTTTATTAATCAGTTCTTTTTGGAACTAGTTTCCCCTAATATTTTAATTGTTTTCTTTATCATTCCATTCCTTTGTATCAAAGATAAAAACAGTCATCCTACTTAACATTTTGCCCCTCTCATAATCATACTTCTAAAACATTTTATACTTGCAGTGCACAGAATTATTATGAGTAATTATCATGTGTTTATTCAAGATTCATCTTTCAGTACAGAAGTACTATAAATTGCCAGAATTTTCTTATATATCAGGAGTATTACAAGTATACATTTCCCCTTAGCTTTAGGAAATGTTTTAGAATATTGCCCTCTAATATTGCATAAACCATGTTTTTATGACTACTGTAATTTCAATTCCTTTTTTTTTGTCCAAGGCTATTGTTTTTAGGAAAATTGTTTAAAAGGAAAAAAAATAACAGTGTAATGAATAGAGGCAAATGCAGACAGGCATGAACTGAAACTCGTCATAAAGCACCCAGCCAGAGCATTAAAGGGAGCATATCCTTGTGGTCTAAATAACATCATCGTGGTATAGTAGAAATAACACTGGAATCCTGGCTTGTCATCCTGACTCTACTACCAACAGTCTATGTGACCTTGGACTAGGCACTTATTCTCTCTAGGCCTCAGTTTTCTTATCTGGAAAATAAGTTGTAACATGCACTGGAAGAAAGGAAATGGGCTAGTTGACCTTTTGAGAATGAACTCTCAGTAACTGTAAAATTCTAGTGGCATTGCTTAGGCAATCGAATTGTTTTTGTTACATTTATTTTCACTGATACTACCTGAAGACTACCACAGAAGTGACGGACTAGTCAGTTGATCCGCAAAGGTATTGTGTAAAGGAAGGTTCTAAGAAGCATGCCCTCGTCAGCAAGGTGACTTTTGCAGTTCAGAATCAGAGGTCTTTGCTCACTGCCCTTCTGACAAGCTGGGGAAAGTTTACTGCTAACCTTTTGGCCTTCTTTTCTCTTAATCTTTCATTCTTTCCAGCATTGGGATAGCTCGGCTGTGTGACCCTTTTGTCCTGCTTCTATGCATTGCCCTTGTCTCTTTCTTTTCATTTCACTATTCCTTTTTTCCCCCTTACCCTTTTTCTATTGGTTTTTCCCGATGGCTGGCCCCCATGGCTGGAATCCTTGCCTTTGCCTCCCGGCTACCTTGGCTACCTCCAAGACTTAGCTTAACTTCCACCTTCTACTAGATGCCTTTCCCAGTTCCTCCACTGATGGTGTCTTCCTCTGAGATTAATTCCACTTTGCCCTATGTTATATACATAAGTGTAGTTGTGCTTTTGTCTGCCTCTCGACAGTGGGAGCTCCATGTGGCATGTGGCTGGGGGCTTCAGTTCTTTCTGTCCTTGGAATTTAGCATGGTGTTTGGCACATACATAGTAATGCTTATTGGCTGACCAAGTGACAAATCTTTCTATGTCAATCTTGGTTTTCCTTCAGGTCGCTTCTAAGTGAGCTGCTTCTATGTTTTTCTTAATTTTCCCTATTCTCCCCCTGCCTTCCCCCAGTTCTGATATGTGTGTGTATGTGTGTGTACACATACACATACATATATGATTGTCCATTTAATTTCTTTTTCTTTATATACCTTTATAAAGATTATCAGGTGCTTTTAAAGCTTTTCTTTGAAAAAAAGTCATAATGACCATCTCTACTTTTTTGATAACTAGACTGATTCATTGACCTCCATGGAAGATAATTTCTGATTAAACTATCTCATCAAAGACATTCATTGTCTGCCTGTGCATAGAAATGTGCCAGTATTTAGTGTCTAAGGGAATCAGTAACATAAGACTAACATTCGGCTTCCTTTGTTTACCTTTAGGTTTTTAACAATCATTATTTGCAAGTGACTATTGATGACTTGAGACCAGAAGCTAAAAAAATCTCAATGCTGTGCCATGCTGATTCCTTAGGGATTTTACCTGTACAGTGGTGCCTTAAAAATGGAGTCAACCTCACACCACCCAAGGGTTTGTATTCATTGAGATCCTGCTTTGATTTGGGGTGTGGTGGGTGGTTTGATTTTTGTTTTGTCTAATCCACATTGAAATAATGCCTTTGTTTATGTGAATAATGACTGAACAGGAACTGTTTTTGCAGAATTTTGTAGAAGTCTTGTAGAATTAAATTCAGGGAAGCCTTAAGAGAGGTGTTATTTGTCCTTCTTTCTTGAGGGGGCCAATGACAGCAGGAAGGACATGTCATGACTTCCAGGTGAATTGGATTTAAGTGAGAAAGTCACCAGTGTCACTCTGGCCTATAGAACCATTTGGGCCCAGTGGCATGATATAGATCAGAATGACTGTTAACCCCCAGATATCTTGTGGTATCAAAATTTATCTTCCCTTGGGCAGAGTAACCACAGCTGAGGGTTTCCCTATGTGGACAGAGGGAGTGGAGAGAAAAGAGGGAAGGAAGGATTAAATGAACTGTTTTGAATCACTTTTATTGCAAGAAAATGTTACTTTTTTTGTGTCTCTATTTTGCATTTCTCTTTCTTGGTTAAATAAATTCTCAGTTGCTTTTGGAAGTAGATCAAAACAGTTAATTCAGTCTTTCCTTTGCACATTTGAAGACAGCTCTCATATCCCACCTAAATGTTTCTCTTGCCTAAAAATAACCAGAGGAAGTTAGCTAGGCATAGAAGAGGTAGAATCTCATTTTGTCAAATATTCTGTTAATTAGATCAAAAAAGAAAGTCTATGGTCATTTTGCTCAGGATAGGCATATGATTTCTGAGGCTTCTAGACCTGGAAGGTATATGGCCGGAATGGCCACTTTTTCTTCTGTCCCTCTCCATCACAATGGTAATGGTTTAGCTTTGGGAATTCATTGGATTTGGGCATTAATTTCAAAGTGAATCCATGATTGTTGGCAATAGATCCTTCCTGATTTTCCATTCCTCCTGCTGTTACCTTAGACTAGGTTCTCTTTTAAAACACTTGGAATTTTGAATGTCTCTGGTTCACCTTCATGACTCCAGGCCTTTCCTCCTACCATTCATCTTGCAGATCACTGCTGGACTGTTTCTCCTGTTATCACATTTTTTATCCCTCTCTCTCCTTTCTTATGGCACTGTAGTACCATATGTAATGTGAATGTAACCCTGGGTTCTTGAAGACAAGCTTAGGTAGATTCTGCTGTGCTGAAAAGTCAAATCAGCAAGCATTAATAGCATGCTTATTATGTGCCAGGCTCTGTACTAAATGCTGGGGGTACAAAGAAAGACAAAAGATAGTCCTTGCTTTCAAAGAGCTCATAGTCTGGTTGGGGTGACAGGTACAAACAATGATGGACAAAGAATTGGTAGGAAAAATTGGAGCTAATCTCAGAGGGAAGGCACAAAAATTAAAGGCAACTGGGAAAGGCTTCCTGTAGAAGGTGGGATTTTAGCTGATTTTTTGAAGAAAACCAGATTGCAGATGTGGCGAGCATTGTAGGCACAGTGAAAATTCATAGTCAGGAGGTGGATGTCTTGTGGGGGGAACAGTAAGGATGTGAGTGTCCCTGGGTCAGAGGGCATGTGGAAGAAAGGCTTTGAATATATTCCTGCAATAGATAAGTCCCTTTTTCTTATGACCAATTTAGTTAAGAATAGAGATGCTTGTATCACCAAGCATGCCACTTGGTGATGAATTCTTTGGCCCCATGAAACAAAAAATTTAAACTAGCTTTCAGTCCTGTGTAATTACTACAGTTCATGAGCCCCTCTGGGGATCTATAGTTGATGGCAGCAGAGTAGATAGATAGTAGATGCTAAGGATATTGCAGATTTTGATGGTCTATAAAGATTCACAAAAATTTTTATACCAAACTTTTTTCACCATCAAGGACAGTAGTCTCATGCTTTGACTCTGTTTTCAAATGACTTGAAGAGAACAAAAACAAGGAAACAGCTGGAATATAAATGTTTGTAGAGGAGATCTGTACAGGGTGTGATGACACAGATGTAAGGAACTGAAGGATTGATTCCTAAATTGTGATTTAGGGATTGATTCACAAAAAAGAAAGGTGGAGACCAAAGCTGTAAAAAAAAAAAGTCTTGGACCTTATTGTTACTTTTTTTTAAAAGACTATTGAAAGAATATCAAAAGGGATAGCTAGGTGGTAATAGATAAAGCACTGGCCCTAGAGTCAAGAGAATCTGAGTTCAAATTCAGCCTTAGATACTTAATAGCTGTCTCTTAATAGACAGGGGAAAGAGAGAGAGAGAGTGAGTTTGTGTGTATGCATGCATATATGCATATATAAATATATTTAAATCACTTAATTTGGAGTAAAGCATGACTGAAAAAAATCTTGCAGTAACATGTCTCCCACTTAAAAACTTCAAGGAATTGTCAACTCATTCTCATGGGAGGTTAAAAGATGGGTAGCAAATGGTGACTAGAATGTGAACCCAGGTTCTGTAACTCTCTACCTGGTGTGTTTTTGTTATTGTTAGTGCTGTCTTTGTGCCCGCCATAGTGTTTACTGCAGTGCTGAATGCATAGTACATACTGAATCAATATTTTATCTTTGGAATAATTTGAGTGCTCTCCAAGATATAGGTAACAAAATTATGGAGCTGTCTGATGTCACTTTATTTTGGTAGTGAGGAAATGGATGATCTGTTTTCTCCCCTTTGGACCTGTGCCAATCAGAGTTGCATCCTGATCAATCAGTCTTAGCTGCAGCCACTGTGGTTTAACAGGCTCCCCTGACTGCTTATTGCAAATCTTAATAGTTCTGAAGTTTTCCCCCCATGCTTTTTTTTTTTTAATTCTACAGGGTTTTAAACACATTTTCTGACTTCAGTTAAGCCTTGTTACTTCTTGTTCTGTCTTTGTTGATTAATGAGGGTAATTGACCCCTGTCTCTTTATAATACAATCCAAAGCAATTTGTTTTTATATAGCAGTTCTCCAGGAGCTGTCACAAAACTGCTTTACAAAAAGAGCTCATTATCAAGCCTAGAGGAAGAGGAATTTAAAGAGATGAAGTGACTTGGGGTCCCTTGGGGAGAAAGGAGAAGTCTAAGCAGGTGGTGTAGCAGCACAAGGAAACGACATTGTTCCTGGGGCATGGTAATGAGCTGCCAGTGCTGGGAGTGAGGGACTGGACCAAATAATCACTCGAGGTTCCTTCCAACTTGAATAATTCCATTACTGAGACTTCCCGATGAAGGAGGCATCATAGGATTCTAGGCAAAAGGGATAGAAGAGAAACCTAGCTTTTTACAGTTCAGTTCAGTAGTAATAAAAAAAAAAAACAAGACACTTATTAAGCACCATGGTTCTGGGTTAAAATTAGAAAGTTCCTTTTTTCAGTGAGTGTACAAGGGAGATACAACATGTTCATTGATGGAAGGGAAGAGAAATTGGTTCTTAGAAAAGGTAGTTGTTTTCAGAGATTTCAGATTACATCTAATTTTGGGAATAAATGCACCCAAGGAAAAATAGGTAAAACTAGGTTGGATTGCTTGAAGGCCCGTGGGAAGATTATTATTTTAAGAACTGAGTTATTATTGTGAATCATGTTGTGTCCAAATGTGTTGGGGGTGGGAGAATAGGTACTTAACTCCCATACTTTTCTGGAAGCCCAGGCAAAGAGGTGTGGAAGTTAAAGGTCCGTAAGAGAGAACCAGGGAGGATAACAGTAACCAGATCCAAATAACTCCAGATGTGGATAGGACAGTCATGGCAGAAATAAAGCAAGGAGTCAATGTCCAAAAACAAAGGCGATTCAGAGAATAAGAAAACTGGGGTTAAGAAAATAGTCAGGAGGACCTGAGTTCAAATCCAGCCTCAGACACTAGCTGTGTGACCCTGGGCAAATCACTTAACCCCAATTGACTTCCAAAAAATAGAAAAAAGAAAGAAAGGTGACCTAGCTGGATTCAAGATGGGGACTCTCTTAATTTTTCTAGACAATTTATATGCTCAGATTTTCATTTTTCTATAGGCCATTTATTCTCTGCACAAACAGCACTTATTTCCTGGGGGCTTCACAATCCTTCCCAGCAGCCACTGAACCTGAATTAAAATGCTTCTTATCTAAAGTTAGCTATAATTGGTCTGTTAAGACACTAAGCCTGTCAGTTTTAAAGATCTTTTGTGTTTAAGGCATTTCTCCTACTTTGCCTTTTAGGGATGTTAACAAATACTGTAATTATTTGTTGGTGTTTGTTTTGTTTTAGTTTGTTTTTTTTGTCGCCATCAAATTTATAGACTCTTTCATCTCTAGAAAATGGCTTCTCCAGATGAAATACTTTTTCCTCCTCTTGAAACAAGGAAGATGGACACTGTGGCTGTAGAATGTTGTTTATGTTGGCATCTTGTATGTACTGGCTAATAATGATTGTTATGTGTGTTGGTTTTGCTTTATCATATACATATATGTATATATATATATATATAATTTAGAAAAAAAATTTTTCTTTTGCTGGGAATGTGTGTGATGTTGGTATGGGGGTTGGGAGATATTGGTAGATATCTGTGGTGTAAGAACAAAAGCCACCAATTTGACTTTAAAAATAAAGATGGATTCTCTCTGTTATATATGTTTTAAGAATTCATAACTGTCATCATCCTTGAAGCCAAAGAAATAAATGATTTCTTAACCAGAAGATCCCAGGGAACTATAATAGTAACTCACATTTCTGTACATTACACACTGACCTTAGAGGATTATAGTGTGGAAGTATGCTAGGCTGGAATGGCCTTTTATCCATCTTTCTTTTTTTCTCATGAAGAGAGAAGGGAATGAACCCTACACAAAGGAAAAAGCAAATGTTCTGCTAAGTCAGGCAAAGGAAATCCATTTATCATTTTAGAATGATAGAACATTAGGCCCACAAGGATCCTTCAGAGCATTGGTTATCTGAACTTCCTGTTTTATAGATGAGGAAATTAAAGCTAAGAAAGTTTAATTGTCCAAGATCATACAGCTAGTTAGTGGCAGATCTAAGACTTAGACCTAGATCTTCTCACTTCCAGAACAGTGTTTTTTTTCTATCCCACAATGCTACCACCTCAACTTGAGCCACTTCCTCTGTTTTTTGTGCTTTTTCTTTGGAGGACAATTGGGGTTGTGACTTGCCCAAGGTCACACGGCTAGTATTTGTGTCAAGTGTCTGAGGCCGGATTTGAACTCAGGTCCTCCTGACTCCAGGGCCAGTGCTCTATTCACTACGCCACCTAACTGCCCTTTCCTCTGTTTTGGTAAACATAAGTGTTTTGACTTGAGAAGGCTATCTCCAAAGCCAGATGATTATAGAAGCTCACAAAGAAATCAATACAACCTTTAAAAAACAACAACAACCAAGAAAACTTATATTGGTGGAAGGAAGAAGGGTTTGGTCTTTTTAAGAAGCCAGATTGTAAAATGGAAGAACCAATCAACGAGAGAGAGACAGAGACAGAGAGAGAGAAGCCCCAAGTGAGGCAGCTGAGACCCAGCTGTAAATGGAAGGGCTAGATTTTCCTTTGGGAAGGCCAGAGATACCTGTAAAGGTATCAGTCTATGTACCACCTGGATCAAGAGGAAAAACAGGGTAATAAGAGAGGTTAAAGGAGTTAACCTTTTCTCTATTAACTTGGGATAGTTTGGAGGGTTTAGCAGTTAAATGGTTACAAATACACTTTGGGGTTTGAATTTTGACCTTTATTTTAACCAGGGAATTACTGCTTTTAAAGGAAAAAGAAGGTGATGTGTTCTAACTTCTTAATTTTTTTCTTTTAAGAAAAATTTTAAGTTAATGGACTATGCACCAGATAGCAGTTTCTCTCAGCTATTCATTCTTAAATAAGGCTGTCCATTGAACCAATGCTACCGCAAATATAGGGATTATTATGTGATCTCGAGGGCAGTCAACGTACCCTCTTTCTATATTTATAGTCTTCTTACAACTTTCTCCCCAACACTTACTCTCTGATTCAGGGACACCAGCCTCTTGAACAAGACCTTCTGTCTCTCAGCTCTGGCCTAGAAAAGACCTCCCTCACTTAAAGCCTTCCCTAACTCCTCTTAACAACATTGCCTTTCCTCTTTTAATTATTTCATATTTATCCTTCATAGAGCTTGCTTTATATATATTTGTTTGCATGCTGTCTCCTCCATTAGATTGTAAACTCCTTGAGGGTGAGGATTTTCTTTTACCTCTTTTTACCTGACACATAGTAGGTGCTTAATAAATGTTTATTATTTGATTGGAATTAATCTCCCTATCAGGGCTAGTTTTGTGTCTCTTGGCCTTTTGGCAATGAAAGTGCCACCAAACCACCTGACTGTCTCTACTTAGGTCTAATAGGTACTATTTTTTTTTTAATCTCTCTTGTGCCATACAGGTTATGCTGGCCAGGACTTTGACTGGGCAGATTATCAGAAACAACATGGTGCCGAGGCCGCACCTCATTTCTGTTTCAGAAACGTAAGTGTGTTATTTGTTAACTGTGAATTAAAGAAGACCGTTGTCCAGTGTTAGCGCTCTTTTCCCTGGTTGACATATTATTTTCTTTTTCCTCTCTCACTGCATGTATTAAAATTTGAAGGATTATCTTTTGTGTATAAATATCCTGAATGTCAGTGCTCCCGTTAAGGCCTTGTGAATCTGTAGGTCTGTTTATGAGTCTTGCTATAGAGCCACAATAATGTACAAGGACATGATAGATCGTTATGTTGTCATATCATAGAAACTTTGGAGTTTTTGAATCAAGTTCCTGACCTAGTTGCCTGTGATCCTTAAATGCTGTCCTTGGAGTATTAAAAATAACTGAAGTCTGTCACCCCCAAAGTACATTCTTAAAACATGTCCTTAAGATCTCCTTAAACATGTGTATGTGCTTTAGTCTGAGGGTATTCAAAGACCTTTAATTGGCTTATTCCTTTATGTTCTGTCCTTAACTAGCTTATTCAGAGCGGCCACCTTTTTCAAGTGGATCTTATTGGTCTAGTCATTGGGGTTTTATGACACAAAAAGTAACCATAATTACATATGAGAACACCTTATTTTACACACAGTGATTGCCTGCCTTCAGCAGTTTGTAGCAGTTATTTCTTTTGACTTCATAGTATTAATGGGGAAGAATCTAGATCTTTCAGTGAGAGCTAGAAAGAGACTTGGGAGTCCTCTGGTTCAGCCAATCTCCTTCTTTTGCAAATAGCAAAACAAGGTCCACCCATTCTCCCAAATCTGAGTGACTTGCCTGAGGTCACAAAAAGTAAATAGCAGGGCCAAAATTGAAATCCAGGTCCCCCGATTCCAAGAAGGGGAGTAAACGTTTCTATAACACTTCTTATATGCCAGGCACTATGGCGAGTTTATTATTGTATTTTATCCTTATTTGATCCTTACACCAACTTTGAGAGGTAGGTGCTGTTATTATCCCCATTTTACAGTTGAGGAAACCAAGGCAAATAGACAGTAAGTGACTCACCCATGGATACACAGCTAATGTCCAGGGCTGCATTTTAATTCAAGTTCAGGACTCCCCTGTGCTCCCTTGCTGTCAGTGAGCTTCTCACTTAACTAAGCTGATACTGACCCTATTTATTCCCTGACTTCTTTCATCTCCCTTGTGGGGGCTTGTGGTCATTTTTCCCCCCACTGCTCACTGTTCAAAAAGACTATCAGCCATGTCTCACACAGAGCGCTTCAGAGATTGGGTTTCCCTACAGCACCTTTGTAAGGAGCCTGCTGTACATATTCTCCCCTTTTTTATAGGTGAAGAAAATTAGATTCTGTGAAATTAAGCGACATTAGATAATTGAGGAGTATCTGAGGATTTACCCTTCTGGGGCTAAGAGTAGTAGTGCTCTCTGTCTCTCTGTCCACTGAGTTCATCTCAGGGATCTGTGTCCTCAGACATCAATATCAACTGCGTGGTTCACATCTTTGAGGTTGTTGTAAAACATTATCAGATCCTAGCATTTATTCAGAGGGACCTTGACAATCACCTTTCTTTTTATAGATCAGAAAACTTATCAGAAATAAAGGAAACTTCATGTCTGTTAATATTAAAAAAATAAACTGTTATTAGTCGATAATACCTTATTATAGTAGCTTCTTAATAAATATTTGTTAAATCGAATTTAATATCTTTACCTAATTGGACCCTAGTTTCCTCAGCTGTTGAATTGAAGTTTTAGTGTATTTCAGATGTGGAATGAGTCAACGTTATGAGTTGGCAGCCAAAAAAGCTAATATGAATGTGAGAGGTAGGTGACAAATCCAGCATATTCTACACAGGTCAGACCATATCGATATTTATCAATATATCAATATTTAGTCAGGTAGCGTTTTAGGAAGAATATTGATAAACCTGATGTGTCCCAAGGAATTAACAAATATTGGTTAAGCTCCTACTTTGTGCCAGGAGGTGTGGTAGGCATTGGGGACACAAAGAGGCAAAAGATAGTCACTGCCCTCAGGGAGCTTACAGCCTAAACGTGCCCAACAAATATGGTGGACAGTCATCATAGCATATGAGGATCGACTGAAGGAACTGGAGCTGATGGAAGGAAAGACTCCAAGTGATATAACATTTGCCTTCAAGTAATTGAAGAGATGGTGGGTGATAATGGGATTGAATTTCCTCTGCTAGGCCCTTGAGGGCAGTCAATCAGAGAAGCATTCATTGAGTGCTTACTGTGTTCCAGGTACCCCTACTAAGCCCTTGGGCTACAAAGAGCAAGCAAAAACAGTTCCCTCCATCAAAGGGCTTGGCTTGCATTCTAATGGGGGAGACAACATATATAAATTAGTCCATGGAAGATAAACTAGGGGAGCAGGGTTCTTTTTGTGTCATAGACCCCTTTGGACCCCTTCTCAGAATAATGTTTCTAAATGTCTGAAATAAAACACGTGGGATTACAAAGAAAACAAACCAATTATGTCGAAATATATCAAAATGTTTTTTAAAAGTCCATGGACTCTTGGTCAAAAACCCCTGGCTCAGAGGGGAGGCATTAGCAGATGGAGGAGAGGGGAGAGAAGACCTCCTGGGAGGGAGGTGTTGAAGTGAGTCTTGAAGGAAGTTGGCTTAGAGGCAGAAGTGAGGAGGAGGAGGAAGAAGATAACAGGCCTGGGGGGCAGCCAGGACAAAGACACAGAGATGGGCACTGGACTGTCAGTAGGTCAGGATGACCATGCTGTAGAATGAGCCCAAAAGGAATACTCTCTTAAAGACTGGAAAAATAGGAAGGGGATAAGTTGTAAAGACATTGAAAAAGCAAACAGGAGTTTGTATTTTATTTTAGAAGTAATCGGCTTCTAGTTTCTTCCATTGTACCCGAGGAACCATAGAGAATTCCCTGATATGTTTCTTCCTGTAATATTTTTCCTGCTAAGGGAGATGTTTCTTTATCAGCCTTTTTTGGGCTTAAAGAGAAAATTCTCAACATCTCTGCCTAATTTCTGTTTTGAGGAGCCAAGTATTATCCCTGAATTTAAATATTTTCTTAGTTCTCTCATTTTTGCAATCCTTTGTGTCTCTGTGTTTCTGTATCGGCCTCCGCTCCTCCTACTGTTAGTAAAGCTTTAAAATAGAGGGGCTCACACACGGCCCCCATCACCTGCCAGCTCTTGAACCTTGACGGATATTCTCCGAAGATGAAATCAGTTTTAATTATTTTGTTGTTGCTGTGTATTCATTAGCAGAAGGCTTATTACAAAAATGCTCGCCTTTGTTTTCTGGCTCTTGATTTATTTAATAGGCAGGATTATAATCTGCCTGTTGGCATATGCCTTGCATTAACTGGCAAGTTGTTGAATTTGTCAGCTCACTACAAGTGCCTTTTGATAGAATGCTTATTATAAATTCATTTTTTAATCACACATCTCCAGTGTGGCACAGCAGATCTCATGTGGAAGTGCAGGCATTGCCGCCATTTCCCTGGGGATGTTTAACAATCATAGGCAGTTATGAAATGGATCGACACAGCCAAATGCTTAGTAAAATAAACTCACAGGTAACTGTTCTGTTATTGATCCTTTACAAATTAGCCTCAAGCAGTGAGTTGTGTTGAACCAAAAGTAGGTTGTGCAGTTTTAGTTTCTCCCTGTTAACTACAGTAGAAAGCAGTGTAACTCGGTTACTAAGAGGGTTAGGAGGCAGCTGGTGAGGGAGGTATTTTGAAAGAAGCTCAGTGCCCTGTGTGTGGGTCAGTCAGACTTCACAAAGAATAATAATAGTAGGAAACCAATTGATTTGGGTGGAAATAGATGCAAATAACTTGCCATTCCACTTAGATAGAAATAGATTTGATTTTTTCAGCTTAAAGACTATATTTGACTTTAATTGAATGACACACAGAGGTGTGTCACAAAGTGATGAGACTGATTTCACATAACAATTCCATATCATTACTCATAATGATATTGTGTGCATACAATGGAAGATAGGGCATATTTTTCTCAAATATCCTAATATTTATATAATTTATTGGGCTAAATATTCTTTGGGTAAACTTGTACATGCTGAAGTGGTGATAGGAGTTGTTAATATCAATCTAAGTGGAGCAAAAGAAAAATAGAATGGCATGAGATGAAGACAGCAACCCTGTTTCCAGATACTAATTTTATTTTGTGAATTATGTAGTTCTTCCTTTTTCTTATTTTGTTTGCTTGCTTTTTGATTACTGCCTTACTTATTAGTAGCCCTTCCTCTAAAGAGTCCCAATCCTGTTTAAGCTAAGAAAGTAAATATAGTCAGAGCTAATTAGTACTTGGGTAGAAAATTGCTTGGGGATACTAGATGCTGTATTTGCATGTGGCCAGATAGCTCAAGTTTTTGGGTTTTTTTTTTAGTACATAGCTAGATTAAAAAGGCTAGGGTCTTGGGTTCGAATCCCTATGGATAAATTCATTATGGATTGTTTCTGATTTATATAGATTTTTAAACTGTCACCTAAAGTCTCCAGAAACACTGTGTTTGTTGTCCACAAATGATACTAGCCAAAAGAGTATAGAAGGATCAGTGACATTATTCTGAATATAAAAGCAAAAGCAAATTTAAAAGTTCACTTACAGTGAGGTTAGTCATCTTTATGAAATTTCACTTAATTGTCTTCAAGTAGAATAGATTTCAGAAAGGAAGTTATGTTTCTCATTATCCGGTATTGTTTTTAAAGGTTAGTCCAGGAGTGACAATGAAATTGTTAATTAATGGTGAGTGCTTTTTAAATACATATCACTGTGCTAAGTGCTAAGAATACAAATATAGTTAAAGAGAAAGGTGGTTCTTGCCTTCAAAGATCTTATATTCTATGAGGGAAGATAATGTATTAAAGGGAGCTGAAGACCAGGGGGATTGGAGGTTCTGGAAGAGCTTCTGTTTTAGGAATTAGGGAGAAATTCATTGTTCAGAAAGGAGATCACAAGAGCAGAAGGATCTTCCAGGGTGAGAAGGCTGCTGAGTATGATGGAGAAAGATGTCCATAGAGTCAGGAGTGGATCTACAAGGGGAATGAACTTTGGGAATTAGGTGGAGATTTTATCCACAGATGCCCTCAGTATCTCCCATTAGCACACAGAATTGAGAGATGACCGTGCTCACAGACTAGAAAAAGAAAAATATCATTTGTATCTAGCCAATACTTCCAGTATCACCTGTAAGATCTGTCTACAATCTTTTTGAACCTTGATTCTGGAAAATCAAGTTAGACATTTGGGTTTCAGTACCATTTCTCATGGTTCTTATCTGACAAAGGGTGATGTGAAAATGACAGATTAGTTGGTGAAGGGTCATCATCCTTGTTTATGAATGAAATGCCATTCAGAATATTACATGTTATCATCAGATGATAATGAGAGGCAGTGTGATGTGATGAAGTAAGTGATTTCTAAGTCAAGAAAAACTGGGTTCATATCCTACCCCTGACATACCATGGATGAGTCACTTAAATGTCTCAGTGTCCTAGACGGTTTTTAAGACCACAAGTTAAGAAGGTGCCAAACTCTGTTCATAGAGGGAGATGCCTCCAGATGCTGGAGAAGTTATCTAGGTCCAGGCCCTGTCCTTATTCCTATCCTCAAATATTAAGCCAAGAAATTTGTTGTTCAGTAGTGTCCAACTCTTTATGACCCCCTTTGGGATTTTCTTGGCAAAGATACTGGAATGGTTTGCCATTTCCTTCTCCAATTCATTTTATAAATGAGGAAACTGAGGCAAGCAGGGTTAAGTGACTTGTTCAGAGTCACACAGCTAGTCAGTGTCAAAGGCCAAATTTGAACTCTGGGCCTCCTGACTCCAAGGCCAGCACTCTATCCACTGTGCCATGTAGCTGCTGCCAAGAAGGCTAGACCTACAAGAAGCTATAAAAGCTTTCTGGGGAGGGCAACTAAGTGGCGCAGTGAAAAGAGCACCGGCTCTGGAGTCAGGAGGACCTGAGTTCAAATGCAGCCTCAGACACTTGACACTTACCTAGTTGTATGACCTTGGGCAGGTCACTTAACCCACATTTCCTTGCCTTCCCCCCTCTTAAAAAAAAAGCTTTCTGGGGATTTGCAGATACGTGGCAGGTCCCGCTCATGTGTGCCTTTTTAAAATGCCTTCCCAGGAATCTCTGGAAACCACTTAAACTCTATAATGACCTAAGAGCTACAAAGACCTATGGGCCTTGACACATGTTAAATGCTTAGTAAAGCAAACTCATAGGTAACTGCTTTGCTATTGATCCTTTATAAATTAGCTTCCAGCTGTGAGTTTTCCCCCCTGACAGGACATCCGATCAGTCCTAATGGATATTGGAAAGAAGGTGGAGGAATGATTCCATTCTTCCACTATTTTATTGGTGAGTGAAATGGAGCTGGATTGGATGAACTAACATAATGAAGAAACTATGAGTCAGAAGATGTGAGTGTGAATCCCAATTCTGCCGCTTAATTCTTGGACGAGTCACTTCTGGTCCCGAGTTTTCTCGTTTATAAAAGAAGGGGATTAGATAATGTCCAGTTCTCTTAATTGCTCTGGCATGCTGATGGTGGAATGAAAACTTACATTTTCTCTCTGCACAGTCTAATTACTTCATCTCACCATGGCTTAGTGCATATTGACTCAACATGCATGCTTGCTTCCTTTCAGACATCATTCAGCCGTGGTTTTACAAAGAACATGAAGCTTGAAGTTGTAAACCCCAGGAACCCAGGGGAACTCTGTGTGGCCTCTATCGTCAGTGTGAAGGGAAGGTTGATGTGGCTTCACTTGGAAGGTATGTACGTGTGACAAGAGCCTTTTAGACACTCAGAGCATCGTCCTGTGTGCATGTGAATTCAGCTCCTCTAGTAGTCTCTCCCCCAGCAACCCTGCCTTTGCTCTTCTTTTATGCAAATTAGTCTTAAGTTATTCAATATTCTTAAGTAAGTGAAACTAATCAAATATAAATTCATTCTGAGCCTCTCTTCTTAACTAATAATTTCATGAAATGAGATGTTGGTGAGATAATTATGTTTGGAACACAGTGGTCTTTTTGCTTGTATGATCATAAAAGCTAATGCTACAATCAGATTAACATGAGTCACTAAAACTGGAATGGTGGGGCCTTATTATCTAGATAAAATATTTGCATGTTTGCATTATTTATTTGTTTGCATTATTTTTGCTTCATTATCTTTAGTAGATGCTTTGTTTTATATTTTCTAAAAGAATAGAATGGATCAGCTTTTGTCTCGGATGTATAATGAATGGGATTTTAGCTGGATTCTTCCATTGCTGCATAGATCACTCCTTATGTATGCTCTGTGTAGGGAAAGAAACACGATCAGTAGAGTTGGGAAGGTGAAGAATCGTATTCTCCAAAGAGTGAAACACTAATGAGATTTTGGATACCTTAGAGATAAATCTATAGTTTTCTGTTGCCACTTTTTCAGGAAGAAGTAATTAGAATGGATCTGAGCTTAAAAAAAAATCTCACCAACACTTTGTTTTTCTGTAACACCTAATATTGTTATTTCAGACGCTTAATAAGATAAGTATGTCTTACTGAAAAGAAAATGCAAAAAATTAGCTTGTGTCGGTATATTGGAATGATCTTGGCTCTCCGGACCTGTGGTTTTTATCTTAGAAGGCCTTAACATTGACATCTAAGCATAAAGTTTGGAAGCTCTTAGAGGTGTCTTTGGCTTTTCTCCCATCCCCTTTGGAGTCCCTGGAAAATAAGTCCAACAAAATCAAAGGTTCCTTGGTAGGTCTGTAGTCTTCTGAGACTCATTCCCAGCTCTATGGCATTTTACATTCTAATGTTGGTTTGGGAAAGGTGAAGAGTAACTGTTCTGGGCATTAACTTTTAAAAGGATTCTGTTTGTGTTGGCACCGTTAGTCCCCAAGAAATACTTTAAAATTCATTAACACTTACTTTTAATGATAATTGTCATTGGGATTGTAATATTGACTTTTATACTCACGCAGTCAATATACTGCACTTTGAGGTCCAGTTGAATAATAGAATAATCCTCTAAAAGATCCAATTTCTCAAGTTAGTACATCTCAAAATGGCATGGTCTGTTAGGGTTAAACAGAAGAGAGAGATTGCATTTTGTTTTCATTACCACATTTAGGACTGAGTTGGCTATCCTTGGAGAAATAAGATTTTTCTTGTATTTCCAAAACACTGAATTTAATTTGCACTGGGATGAAACATGTATTCCAAGGCTTAAGGTTTGTTTACATTCTTTCTTTGAAAACAAAAATGGTAAAGTTGGAAGCCCATGTTTCATTATTATTTAACACATTATGTTTAAAATTCCTCTGCAGTCATTATTTATTTAGCAGCTTATATTTTCAGAGTGCTTTACAGCTGTTAATTAGTTAACAAACACAGCAGTAATAGTGTCCTGAATTTTATAGGTGGGAAGCTAACAGAGCCATTAAGATGTTCCTGGGATTCAGTTTCAAGCCTTTTGACACTGTATCTAATGCCTAGATTCTATAGCCTTCTGGATCTCAAGCTTTTATGAGAAACATCCAACATTTAATTTTTCAAGCAATAATCATCTTGTTCAGTCGTCTTCTTTGGATGCTGTTGTACTTTGGAATATTTCATTTAGCGTTTGTTTAATTATTCCTCACACTTTTGAAGTATGGTCACTGACCTGTAATTTGAAGTCTTATTAACATAGAATACTTATACTAGATTTGGAATGTAGAATGTCCAACTTCCTAGACCATATACAAGTATTTTAAAAAGAGTACTTTTGAATCTAGTATTCTAACCTATGTTTGTTTTGTTTTTGGTTTTTTTTTTTTTTAGTAAATTGTATTTTCTTTTTCCTAATTATATGCAGATAGTTTTCAACATTCATTTTTTATAAAATTTTCAGTTCCAAATTTTTCTCCCTCCCCAAGATGGCAAGCAATCTGATATATTCTAACCTGTGTTTTTAAACCTTTAATATAATTATTTCAATGCAAATTTGGGTACAGGAAAAGATGACAAAAATTATGTTGAAAAATGTCTCAGGTAAAGGAAAAAAAAGAAGTCCAAAGGCTATTTGGAAGTCTCATGTTTTTGTGTCATGCACAGTTTTTTGCATGAGAGACAATGAAGGTGGTGAAGACATGATAATGTGATGTTATTGTGAAATAACATCACAAAAAGTAAAGTTCATTCTAGGCTAACTGAAAAGAAATGTCTGGCTAATTGATGTGGGAAGTTCTATCAGAATCAACCATAGAAGCATACAATGCATGCAGCAGACGTTCAGCTCCTTTGACCAGGACAGTTATAATGGTTTCAGCCTGACATATTAAAATAAGCCGTCATTGCCAGAAAATGTAAGAAGTAAAAATATTGATCTTAACTACCAACAATTTCAGCAAAAACAAACAATAGTAAATCATTCATTGTAACAAGGAAGTACTAAGAGCCCCCAAACCATTATTAGTGATGAAAATACCAAAGAAAAAACCATAGCAGACGAGGCCAACACTGATTTAGAATACCAATATATCTGCAGAACTCTGCAGGGGAGTATTCAGAGCCATTCACTTATAAAATAGTTGAGGCAAGGATAACTCTTCAAAATACATGGTATAAAACCCAACTGTATACCACAGCATCATAGAATATTGGTAGATGTCCTCCTGTTAGGAGGATGATAGATAAACTTAAAAGAAATGGAACAAATGTTTTGCATACTATTGTTGTTGTTAATACTGGAGGAACTTCTCCTTTAGGAAGTAGAAATGACTGTGAAGATAGCAAAAGTAGTTGGATCAGACCAAGTGTACACTGAAGAAGTCTGTAGACTCTTAGTCTCCAAAATGGGAGCCACAGCATGACCCCAAGGTATGATCTCTGCTGTGGTCTGCCAAACAGAGAGTGAGATGTTGACAATCACAAGTCTTCTCTCCAGCACAGCCATTCACCAGTTATTGGATAAGCACTCCCTCCATTCTGCCTTCTCTTGCCACTGTGCAAGCTCCCACCCTCCTACTTATTCCTATCAGATTTTGGCTTCTCGGGGCAGTTATAATCAAATGGTCTGGAACACCCATGTCAGTAGCTATTCTTGTGCCATTGGGAAGCTTTCCATCCCACAGCACACCTTTACTTTGCCCTAGATTCATTCATTGTAACAAGGAAGTTAGCTTCTCAGAGGAGTGACTGGTGAGTGAGAGCCCCTTCTACACCCCCTCCTCTTTTTTGTTTTACATGAGACAGAATGAGATGACCAAGCATGGATGGCTTATACTCTGTGCTGCAGATCTCATTATGTTATCTTTTCCCCCAAATGGTCCCCTGTTTCTGTTGAGGGCTCTCCCGTCACTTCCAGTGCCCCAACCTCAGTGCCATCCTCAACTCAGTTGTACATCATGTCTTTTCTGTGTTGTCCTTTTTCTCATATCTGTCCTTTTTCACCCACATAGTCAGCACCCTCATTAAAACCTTAATCACCTTTCCCGGTCTATTAAATAGTCTTCTAGTTGGTCTCCCCACTCCATCCATCTTTTACATACCTACCAAAGTGACTTCCCTAAAACACAGGTCTGACCATGTTCTCTCCAGTGACTTCCTCTTGGCTCCACTATCAAATGTAAACTCCTTTCTTTGGCATTTAAAGCCCTTCATAGCCTGCCCTTAACCTACCTTCCTAGCCTGATTATGAATTTACCCCCATCCTGCACTCAGGAATTCCCGCTGATCTCTCTACTTTCTCAGACTCTTAGAGAAACACAACCAAAATAATCAAACATCAGTAGGAAATTAATGTATGTCAGTAGAAGCTCATAAAGAAATAGAATGAATTCATATTAAAGACTTTGTGAGGAGTTGAAATCAGTCCATTCACTTTTGTTTCTGCATTGTGCATGTGAATATATACAGAAAGACATGACTCCTGCTGAGAAGCTGTTATGTTTTCTGACTTTTAGGATCTGTTATTTGATTGTTATATTGTGTAATATTCAGTAAAAATAATTCTAAATATAAAAAAGAAATTAACATGCTAGGTTAGCTACATTGGTTAGATTAACTGAATATTCACTATCATTTATTATTTACAAATCTATAGGACATGCACAAAGTTTTTTGAAAATAAAGTATTCAATCACTTTGCTCTCATTGAAAAAAGTGTATAAAAAGTATTCTTAGAGAGTAAAAACGTTTATATAATTTAATAATATTTTTATTATTTCATCTTTATGTCATGTTTTAAAATGTCTATTTTTGCACACATTTTTACGTATCATTTAAAAATAAATATATATTGTTGGGGGTATGTGCTCAAAAATGTTTACAGATAAGGGGATGTAATTAGAAAAGTTTGTAGAACAGTGATATAGATCATTATTATATTGAAATATCAAGGGATCATTTTACAAGATCCTTCAAAGGAAAGATCCCAAAAGAATAGCAAAAAAATCACAGATGACATAATTACTTCTACTAGGGGATTGAGAATAAATCAATAACT
Organism: Petaurus breviceps papuanus; assembly: GCF_028583685.1. Classification (NCBI taxonomy): domain Eukaryota; kingdom Metazoa; phylum Chordata; class Mammalia; order Diprotodontia; family Petauridae; genus Petaurus; species Petaurus breviceps. The sequence goes on along the minus strand of NW_027186546.1, from coordinate 8,133,858 downwards.
ATGTCCCCAAAATGCTTTTTTTTTCCTCACACTTTTTAAAAACCACTGTAAAAATAGGAAAAATTTCAAAAAATGATAGAGAAGGTACATCGAAGAGTACCTTTGATGAAAATAAGAAAAGGGGAAAGGCAAGCTGTTATAAATAATTCTCTACAGCATTTTCTGTGTGTGCAAGTTGCATAACTGACTAAAATATGCAGCAAATACAAGATTCTATTGTGTGTTTGTTCATTACAGAAAAGCATTTGATTTGATAGAACAAAGCTCATCTTTAAAGGCTTTTATAAGAAGGGGTCTGTCATGCATATGTTAAAATCATACAGTATTCTTTGAGAAATATAGCCACAAAGATATCTTTGTTCAGTGACTCTGATGATTAATGTCAGTCAGTGTCTAAGACCAGGGAGATGTATAATCACCAAAGTTGTTTGCACCAGTCATGGAGGATGCCTTCAACAAGATCCAAATGGAAAAGAGATTCCATATCGATGGAGAGGTATTCCAGATGTTGCTGTTGGTATATGGTATTGTGCTCATTGGAATCAAACCCTCCTAGGGCCTCTTTTATTGAGATCCATGATTACTCAAAAGAGAGCTTTCTAATAGTCCAAACAGATACAATTAAATGAGTTAAAAAAATGTAGCTACTAATTATCCTGGGCTTGAACAACATGGTACAGTGGATAGAATGCAGGGCTTGAAGTCTGAAAGACTCATCTTCCCAAGTTCACATCCGGCCTCAGACACTGTGTGACCCTGGGCAAGTCAGTTAACCCTGTTTACCTCACTTTCCTCACACCTTACCTTACCACACTTACCTCACCACACTTACCTCACATCTGTAAAATGAGGTGGAGAAGGGAATGGCAAACCACTCCAGTATCTTTGTCAAGAAATTGAAGTCTGAGACACAACTGAAATGACTGAACAATAGCAAATAATTATCTAGGTAAATTCATTTGTTTAGACCAGACACTAGATGGTTGTTCTAGAATTGAGTAGAAAGAGAGTGGACTGAATTTGGGGAAAAATGTAACAGATTTTTAACAATTTTAGTGCAAAACTGCATATATTCAACATCGTTCTTCCCTCCATGATGACATTATGTCTGTGAATCTTGAAATATCACAACCTCCAAAGAATCTAAGTCGTGGGCGACTCTAAAGGCAATAGGGGGATGTATGGTAGTTTTAGCATATTTCCCATAATGTCCTGTGCATATAGAATAAGGACTATATGTTATCAGAAAAGGAGATGGGTCAGCCCTGTGGTGAGAGGGAAGAACAACGTGACTGACAACATTGGTGCCACACTGTTACTATCCTTCTGTATGTAAAAGGGTGTAGAGGCTGTATTCCATAACATGCTGAAAAAAATTTTGTTGGAGTGTCTGTTGGAGAATGTTGACAAACCTCAGATAAGATTGATCTGCCCTGATGGAAGGGAAAACATGTCAGATGAGATCCCAGATTCATTCAATATAGGCTAAATCTAATTCTTTCTGAACGGTTTAAAGCAGCTGAAAAGCTTACAGAAAATCAGGCCTCTCACCCATCACTTAGAAAACAAAAATTCCTGCTGGTCTTTCCTTGATTGTTTGCCCTTGTTTAGCTTTTAATGTTTGAAGTGACAGATTAATCATACTTCTCATTAATCATAGTTTTACATTTATTACGTTTTCTTTTCTTAAGTCCAGGGTGGGGAGAGGGGGGAGCCAATGAAGGTTCATTCTGGTCACTTTATAACTGTTAAATTATTTTTATGATGGTGGTTTTTCTGATTATGGAGCATTGAAATCACACTTTAAAATTGCAAAGTGCTTGTCACTAATTATATTAGTTATTTTTATGCATTAAATTGATTTGAAGTATTTTTACCGAGTCGTTGATGGACCACTTTTAGATAATTAAAATGATCATTTTGGTATAATGGTTGACTCCTCTGAAGTTGCATATCCTTTCAAGGGCTCGTAAAGGAGCAGATGTTGGAGGGTGAGGAATGAATAACAGATCTGTGAGTGGGGTATTTTTATTTAGGTGCGTGTTTGGAAATGATTCCAGGCTCTTTCAGAAAAGCTTCTGACGGTCATCAAGAACGATTTGTGATGATGGGATTTGGTGTTTGGGAATGGGTTTTCTTTTATATAAACATTCTGCTTTAGATAATCACTTCTATTATTGTCATCATTGCCATTATAATCATAACTAATATTTACTCTGTCAGTGCCAACAGCATAGTAGCCACATTAAACCAGGCACGGGAAAAAAAATTTCCAAGTAGCCTTATATACACATGTCAGATTTCTTTTTCGGGTAAGTGTGCATCAGAAGGATTTCTGAAGTCACTCAGTAGACCGACTTGCCTTCATGGTTCCTTGTCTTCCTTAGCTGTGAAGTACTTTGGAGTTAGAAGGCTCTGTATCTGCTGCTCTTGGAGGTCATGTCTCCGAGAACAAATGCTCCTAGTCTTTTTAAAAACTTCATTTTTCATTTTGAGCCAGGGTCTAATCAGAATGCCATACCTTGTTCCCAGTGGCTGATGTTGAGGACATACCCCTTCTTTTTGAACAGTTTTTCATTTGTTCTTGGTTTTTTTTTTTTTTCAAAGCCCTATGTGAGGAAAGAGAATTCTACATTTGAATAACATGGGAGCTTTCACATACATTTCCACCTGACCCCTCAGTCAATAAACACTTATTTTAAGCACCTGCTGTGTTTGAGGGAGGTGGCTTAGTGCATAGAGAGCTGGGCTTGGAGTTAGGAAGACCCGAGTTTAAATCTAACCTCAGACTCTTACTAGATATGTGACCTTGGGCAAGTCACTTAACCTCTATTTGCCTTAATCCACTGAAGAGGGAAAATGGCAAACCACTCCAATATTTTTGCCAAGAAAATCCCATGGACACTGTTTGTGTACTGTGATTCATGGGGTCATGAAGAGTCAGACACTACTGAATAACAGGGTTCCAGGCAATGTGCTGAGCACTGAGAATACAGAGAAAGGTAATAAAGTCAGCCGCTGTCTTCAGAGAGCTCACAGTCTAATACGGGAGACAACATGCAAATAACTATGCATAGGATAAATTGGAAATAATCAGTAGAGGGGAGGCACCAGAATTAAGAGAGATTGGAAAAAGCTTCCTGTAGAAGGTGGGATTTTTAGCTGGGATTTGAAAGAAGCTAGAAGAGAAAGATGAGGAGGGTGAGCATTCCATGTATGGTGGACAGCTGGTGGAAATGACCAGGATTGTGTGATGGAAGGGCAGTGAATCCAGTGGAACAAATGGAAGTCTTTCTTCAAGGAACAGCAAGAAAGCCAGTGGGTCACAGGTGTGTGTGTGTGTGTGTGTGTGTACATATACATGTATGTATACACATGCACATATATACATACATATTTTGACATCAGAAATAATTATTGCACTGGTAAGATAATTCAAGTTGGCAAGTTATGTAAGTCACAGACCACGGTGCTTTTGAGAACCCTCCACTTCCAGCTCCCTTTTATCTAATTCACTTTTCCTCCTTGGACTCTGGCTAGGTGACAGAGTAGATCAGAAGTGGCAGGGAGGGCAGGAGGGGGAAGGGAGAGAGAACTCAGCATTACAGAAGGCACAATTGTGCAGAGAATGAGGGATTTGATAGAATATATTCCCCTAAGCAGCAGCAAACTAAGAAAGTGGTATGGGGCTCTAATGAAGCCCAAGGAGGCTGAAGGACAAGGCACTTTGTGCAGGGTATAAGTGGGAGCCCAGTGCTGTTTTCCCCATACAACTATATATCTATATCTCTATCTATCTATCTATCAATATAGGATATACATATATACATACTCATATGCATACACACACATATAGACACACACACCAAATAGAGAGAAAGAGGGAGATACACATACAAATACTTATACATACCTATCTAGATGGATAGACATCCTGTAAAGTATCTCTCCATTTTACAGATGAAGAAAATAATGTTTGCATTTTTTAATAATGCTTGCATTTTTAAATAGTGCTTGCATTTTTTAAGGTCAGAGACTGAGTCTTCCTCTAACATACCTTTCATCTTCTGGCACTCAGAGATCTGGCTGCCTTTGTATGATACCTGGCTGTCATTTCTAGTACCACTTGCAGTACTTCTTTTCTCCCCACAACTCACGCCCTCTAATCCCTTGGTTCTTGAACCATGAACCACAATCAAATCCACTTTGTCTTTATTCCTTGATGGGGTGTGTCAGTGTAGTTTTCTACGATCCACTCACCCTCTCTGTGCAGACCTAATTGCCTCTTTCTAGTCCCCACTCCCATTTTTTATTGCCTCCCCAGTTAGAATATATGTTCTTTGTGGGTTTGGAACTGTTTTGCTTTTATTGTTATTTGTACCCTCAGCACTTGGCGTAGTGTTTGACAAATACTAGATGCTAAATAAATGCTTATTCATTCATTTATTTATTTTCCTTAGTACTCTCTGGAATTAAGGATTAGATTTTCTGGGTCCTAGAAGGAGATTTGGTTGGGCAAGGAGTTATTTTGCTAAAAATTGAGAACAGACACATTGACCTAATTGGCTCAACCTAGAGCATGTCAGAAAATATTGACCTCAAGTCAGTGAGAGAGACTTTACTAGACAAAACAAATGATGTTGGTGGGTAAGTTTTGTGATCAACTCATGCTAAATCCATAACTGCACTTCATCCCCTGTGGAAGGGGTATTCTTGCACATTAATGGTGTTCTCCTTGGCCTTATTGAGCAGTAAGGTTGGTTTGAATTGGAGGTTTCTTCCTCCAGAAGTAACAGTAAACACCAGTGAGAAGATAGGAAGAATGGGAATGTGTGTGAAGATGAAAATCATAATTACAATGAAAGGCATGAAGGTTGCAATTTTGTGTGAAATCTATGAAGGTGCAGAGGACATTTTATTGGTGTCCTGGGAAGTTCTTAAAGTATGAATTAAATGTATGGTTTCTTTTTCAAATTTGCTCCCAGTCTTAAGCCATAGATATATTGATATTTATATCATATTATAACATTGCCTAGCAAGTTCAGAAAAGCTTTTTGCAATTGAAAAATAAATTGGGTGCCCCAACCAATAAAATTTAAGGAAGGCATGCTCTTACAGAAGCTGTAAAGACCTGGGAGTAGGTATGTAGGGCATGAACCCATTTATCCATGCAGGAATGAAGTAGGATATTTTGTTAAACAAGTTGAAGATCATGCCAGTAACAATACTGTGCCCCCAAAGTAGAAGGTCAGTGATAGAATTCAGAGAAGTTACCAGTGACTGCAGCCATATCTGCAGGTGTTTTAGCAACAGACTGTTGCAGGATGTGCGACATTTCAGCATGTTCTGGTATCTGGAGGACCAAATGGTGACCTAGTAGTCTAACGGTAGTATCTGGGTGTTCTTTTGTGAGACTATGGTTATCTGTAAGCCAGGGAACTAACACACATTCTTCCTTGATGTAACAGCAGCCTCCGGTAAGTTTGGCAAGAGGCAGACTTTTCCAGCTCTGGAGAGCTCAAATCCACTGCATTGGTCCTGTTGGGTTTACATAAAGAAAACTTCAAAAATTATCAGGTATCAGCAGGTTTATAGATTTTGAGTCCTCAGGAGTATCCTTCTCTACTATGCAGGACAAAGCATTTTACCCTGCCATTTTGGGAGAGCAGGTCATCATAGAAGTAAGTTTAATTGTGTGTATAATTAATTATGTGCTTATGTGGGTTGGGAGGTGGAGCTGGGAGTGTCTATTGGGCATGATAGAGTTCCAGTTTTTTTGTTTGTTTGTTTGTTTTTATAACTTGAGTTGCTTGGTTGTCCCGAAATGGTCCAATGTCATTAGAGGCCAGGATTTTGTTTCACTCATTTTTAGACTCATGAGTAGAATAGGTACTGTTGGTACTGAGTCACTACAGCAATAGTTGGAAGTCTGTGTTTCTATAGTGAATAGCTTTGGTGGGAGCCAGGCTGAAGTCTTCCTTGAGTGAGGCATGAACATTGTTTGGGAGGTTGGAGTTAACTAAAAAGAGGGAACATTTTGTAGCATTACCATTTTAGGGAGAAAGACCATATTGATGTTCTACATAGATGTGGGCAAATGTTAGGAATCGCTCTATGCCACTTATATTTATAAGTGTTTGCTAGTCAGTCACTACAAACATCCGTGAACAATCAGGGTCTCAGTGACATCCTTTTTGAGTAGAAGAGGGAAGAGGAACTCTGCATGAATAAATGAAAATGTATATTCATGACTTCATGGGATAACAGATGTGAAATGCTTTGTTAACCAGAAGTGCTACATAATCATTGCCTGTTATTATTGATCTAAATTTCATAAAAAATGAACACTTCTAGCACTGATCTTATATGTATCTTATACCACGTGGTTATAGACACTTTGGATCATTCAGAGTTTGAGAGAATGAACAAAACGGATTGTAGAATTATGGCTCTTAGAGTTGGCAGAGACCTCAGTGGCCCTTGAGGCTAATTCCCTCATTTTGCAGATGAGGAAACAGAAGCCTGGCAGAGATTAAGTGATTTGCTTAAGGTCACATAGGTAGTAAATAGGCATCATAAGTGACCAAACCTGGATCATCCAACTTCAGTGCTACCGTTCTTGTACTTAGGAAATTAATTTTCTTAACCTAAATGTAGTATACATTTACAGCTATTTGTCTATAAAGTTTTATATCTATATAAATTTATATCTTCTTATTTCTATTGCATTTCATCTTGTAAACTTCATCTCAATGTTGAGATAATTTTGGATCCTGATTGTTGACTCTCCTAGCTTTGTGTCCTCTGATGATTTGACAAGAATATTTTCCATGTCTTTATAGAAATGATTGATAGAAGTATTCAAAAAAAGGGTTAAAGGAGAGTTCCCTTGGATGCTCCTTTAAGAGACTTTTTCCCAAGTTGACACTAGTCTATCAATAACTACTTGTGTTTGGCCATTGAAACCACTCTAAATTAACATTACTATGTTACCATCTTGTTCCTATTTTTCTATCTTTTCCACAAGGATAGCATGAGACACTTTGCCAAATGCTTCACTATGTTAAAAGTAAAGTAAGTGTAGTATTTCTCCGAGTTACTAGTGATAGTTATTCTCTTACAAAACTGAGTGAATTAGTTTAGTATTGTTGAGGAAATTATGTTGACTTGTAGTGATCACAGCTTTTCTTTGCTGTATGTTAACAAACCATCTCTATAATAATATATTCTAGAATTTTTCCAGGAAGCAAAGTTAAGCTCCTTGGTTTATTGTTTATAGACTTCATTTTCTCTTTTCTTCTGAAAATCAGCATAACATCTGCTTCTTTTTTCCTGTAACACTACCATTCTTATCTCTAATTTTTCAAAAATCATGTATATCAACTTAGCATTCACATCTTCCCATCTTTCAGTACCTGGGAATATAATTCATTTGGGCATTATAACTGGAAACCAGCTTAAATACTTTGGCCAAATAATGAGAAGACAGACTCATTGAAAAAGACCTTGATGTTGGGAAAGTTTGAAGATTTGGACAGATTTGGGGAAATAGATTGTGGAAGATAGAAGGATCTGGCGTGCTATGGTCCATGGGGTAACAGAGAGTCAGATGACTGAATGAATGAACAATAAAAACTAGAAATCATTGAGGGTACTTTAGGTTCACGATTCAGTGACAGCTTGGAAGGAAGTCTGTAGGGAAGAGCCTCAGGTATTTGACTCAGCTCTCCTCGACTCAGCTCTAAATCTATGATCTGATGCTATTTCATATATTTGTTAATGACCAACGGGTCTTTCCAATATGAAGGTGACATAAAACCCAATACTTATAGCTAATACATTGGATCACAGAGTTCAGATTCAGAAAGATCTGGATAAGCCATAATTCTCAGCTCTTTTTACTAAATGTCATACCCAAGGCAAGTCACATAACCATTTATGAGAAATTCAAAGAAGGTGCCAAAAGTCAATACAGTTTTTCCCTTCCCATGCTGTTATCATTAAAAGTAAATAAGGCTTCTGAGATAATAGAGTGGAAAGTACCTTAGATGATGAATAAGTGATGCAGTTTATATGTTTTTCTGAAGTTAATGAAGACAACACCGATTATTTTTCTTTTAGCAAGTTCTAAAATGGAGATGACTGTACTTGTACCACCTGCACAGCTAAGGGAAAGCACTTTCTAAACAATAGAGGCATCAGGATAAGGACTGGGCCTGTGATTTCTATGCTGTAGGGAATTCCTGATGGGGAAACTCCCTATTCAGAGTGGCATTTTCTCTACAATGTAGAGGCCCAGAGAGTTAGTTGCCTAGAACATGGAGAAATTGTGACTTGTCCAAGGTCACCTGGACTATATGTATCAATGGCAGACCTTGAACCCAGGCCTTCTTTACTTCACAGCCAACCCTCTATCCATTACCCCATATTGCGTCTTTCCAAGTCTCATTATTAACTTCTTTTTACAGTTGAATTGGTAATAAATGCTTTTAGGTACCTTTAACTTTATACATAAATAGAAAAAGCAAACTCTTCCTCAGACCTTAAAACACTAAAAAAAAATGACTAACTTTGATAATTATAGTATTATCATTCTTACCTTATTCTTCTGCTTTCTTCAGATTTGTAGACATACATAAAGGGAACCCTGGACCAAATGAGATAAAAGGCAGGATTTTGAAAGGCAGGTCAATGGGTAGTAAGAAAATTCCCTCAGGTGTACATTAACTTTAATTATAATCCTAGACTTCAACAAACTAATTTCATTTTTATTATGTTTTTATTTGTAGAAATAAAAGCATAAAATTGAAATACACATGTATTTTCTGAAGTATTCTTGCAGCAGTTCCCTTAGTTTGTAAGAAAAAACAGAAATGAAAGGAAAAACAAATAGTAACTCATGTTATCTAAATCATTAATGTTGCCAGGACATAAAAATGATTGAATCAGATTAGGCCCATTAAAAAGAAGGAAGACATACTTGCCAAGTGAATTTAAATTTACTGTATAACAAGAATAGGTTTTGTAAGAGTATAGAAAAAGGTTTTTTAGTTACTGTGCAGTTTTGACATTATTTGTGTTTATATTGAACTATCTGCTTTGCCTTTATGTTTTATGTCAGGAAATTCAAGCAGTCATTGAGTTTAGAGGTGCCATTAAGGAAATGGTGACCCACGGATACAGAATGTTTGGTTCATTTGAGCCATGTGATAGACTGGCATATAGTCCATAAAGGACATTGGTACATTTTAGCAGTAAGGTAATATTTTGCTGATCAGTACAACAAATTATACTTTACTTCTGAACCTCTAAAGGAAAAATTGATTCCATCAGAGCCTCTGGAGTTCTCTTCTGGCTTAAGCAGGACCTGAAGGTCCAATTTGGTACCAGCTGGCACCTGGTCAACCAAGTTAAGTCTTTCAGATCTTAAGATGGGACGATTAGATGTACTGCAGGGAGAGACAATAATTCTTGCAGAATCTGAGTAGCTCAATGCTGCCTTAGAATGGTTCCCATGCCTCTGAAGAACCCCTGAAATCGATTTGAACTAAGAATTGTTAGGATGAAGAGTGAGTGTCCAAGGCACTGTAATGTGAACTGGTCAGATATACTGTTACACTTGTCTTGATCTGAGTCTAACTAGCCTTATGGGGTTAGAGAAGTAAGATGTTGTTCACTCCCAGAGTTGGTTTAATGTCAAATTGTCAATTTTTAGCATATGTTAAGATACAGAAACTGAGTTTTTAGCAACAATTTTAAGGGAGTGAGCACATGTATAACTGCAAGGCAGAATTCATACATTGATGACATTCAGAGAATCCAGAATCTGTGCAGCCAAAAGTCAGTATTGTATCCTTCCTCCCTTATTTTTATCGCCATAAAAGTGAACTAATGTGTTTGGTGAATAGAGGGCACAGGATCTTGAAATGTGAGTAAGTCAGCCAGTTATGTCACATTTTCTAGAGGTACCGAAAACAAAAATGAAGATTTTTTTTTCTTTTAATAAACTAATAATGCAAGACATCACATGTCTGTTCAACCTGTTTGGACAGGCAACTAGTTGATGAAGTTAATGCATTCAGTATAACTAATTATATACCTTTGTATGATATGTATTATGCCCATTTTTATTAGTAGTAATTACCTTTCTCACTTCGCTCTTTTTTCACCCCTTTTAGATTCTGCCATCACCTCTGCTAAGAGGGTTAGTATGGTTGTTCCCTTTTTATCATTTCTCTACCTAAAGCATTTTCTTTTGGTGAAAGGTTCCTTTGATTCTCCTATATTTTTTCATCCTTTCTGTTGACTATAGATTCCAATATGTTTTATAGAGGAAAGCACGTTCTTTAGAACAAGAAACAACAAAATATATGCTTGTACTTATAACTCTTGAGGAGTGCTAGAGCAAGGCAAAAGGCCGAAATAATTCCATTTTTCGGTTCTTCAGAGGATCAAGCCAACTTTTCATTATTTTATTTTCTCATTCCTCTGCTTCTGCTTCTACTGAGTATATCCAAATTTGGAGCTCCCTTTAGTTTCCAAGAAAGTGAAGAATAAGGCTCAAAGCTGTCACTCAAATTAGCAGCTTTTATTCTTCCCAGATTAATGTTGAACTGAGTTACAAAAAGGAGAAGGTTGCAGAATAATTTAAAAAGCATTGAACCAAGGAATCAGGAACTCTAGCTTCTTGTCCCAATGCTATCACTAACTTGCTGGGAGATCAAGGGCAAGCCCTTTCACCTATCTGACCTTCTCTTCTCTCATCAATAAGTAGGAGGGGATTGGACTAGATGATATCAAAGGTCCCTTTCAGCTGTAAATTTCATGACACCAAATGGATGTAATAATCCTTGTCTGTTTTTCCCTTGAAGTTCCTTCTTAATCATCTCTGCTTCTCACATGTTTCTGCTCTCACTCTGGTGACTTTCTTGAATATTATAGTGTCATACACCCTCAGAAAACAGATTTCTGTCATTTGAACTGCCCCTCCGGGGAATATAGAACAGAGAAAAAGTATAAACTCTTCGAAGGCAGGGAGCCCTCTTTTATTTGTATCTTCGTATCCCCAATACCTAGCAAAGGGCCTGGCACATAATCGCGGCTTAACAGATGCCTGAATAGGATATAGAAGCTGTCTTTTTTTTTTTTTTTGCTCTAGTATGACTTGAATTACTTCTTGAATAGAACTAGACTCTGAATTCTATTCTCATCCTGAGCTGTCTGTGTGTCAGCAGTTGAATGATACCATGATGCAGTGATTGCAGTCGGAAGGGCAATTAGAGCTTTTTTGGAAGTTTAAAATATGAGCTGATCTGAGGACATTACTCCACCACCACCACCCCCCTTGTCGAAGAATAGAACTATTTTAAGGTCTAAAAATGTACCATGGCAGTTAGCAGGATTATTTATATAGCTCATGCATCAGAAAATATTCTTAGATCTTTTATTATTTTTATCCCATTAAGAGGGAAGTGTCCTACCACTTCAGGAAATGGTTTTCTTCACTTCCTGAAGGTAATTTGACCTTCATTAATCTGACCTTTAAATGAGCATTTACATATAAGAAATAGACCTTTTCCTCAATTATTATTTATTGAGTGACTCATGGTTATGTAGCTTAAAGGGCTTGTGTTTAGGGCTAAAGGAAGGTGGCCTTAACGTATATAAAATGATCATAATGAGAAAATTTTTAGTGTGAAGATTCAGTGTGACAGATAAATAGAGATAATAAAGCTCTAAATGGTTGATTCAGTGATAAGATTAGGAGAAAAATTAGAGTGTAGAGGAGGATGTAAGTATATTTTTGGTTGCCCAGAAAGGTTGCCTTTAATGTAAAATCCTTTGATCATAGTACATCTTACTTGTAGCAAAGTACAAATTTGGATGTATAGATCAATCCAATTCCCGAATCTCAGTGATTAATGAATACATTGAACAGTTGCAAAGCAAGCAGTGTTTATGTTATCTTTTCAAATTCCTTTAGCTGTGTCTTCCTGAGGATAATAAGACATACAGTTTCTGTAAGGGGAAAAGACATTGAAGAGTTTCCCTTATTGACCACCTTTGGGAATCTTTGAGATTTCCAGTGTACCTACCAAGAGTCACTTCTCCATTTGGATTTCATTAATTTAGAGCTGTTATTTGGGCAGTTGCTTCACTTGCAGACACTTTTTGATTCATTACTTGATACTGCTTTTTGCCAACTGAGTTAGATATTGGACTGGAACGATTTTTAATCAGTACCCTTTGTTGAAAAATATGCTCTAGAAAACGTGTTCTTTTGCTTAAACTTACACGCCCATCAAATTATGGCAGACTTGAGCAAAGAAAGTCAGGGTTGAATGATAATTATAATAATTTTGTGCCTTTGAGAACAAATTGGAAGTTCAAGGTAACTGATAATAATGGTAATGTATATATGTACATTTGAGGACCTGACTCATATTTCAGAGTGATTTTATCTATGTCAGTAGCTTTATTTAACTCTAGGTTAAGAGCACACACTGCTAAGTGATGTATTTAAAGCCTTTCACAATCTGTCTCGAGCCTATATTTCCAGACTGATTATACATTACTCCCCCTCATGTACTCTGCACTCCAGCTTCACTGGCATACTTGATGTTCCACACATGCTTTACCCATCTCTTACCTTTGTACTTTCTAATAGGTCCTAAGCCCCCTCCCCACACATGGAATTCTTTTTTTCCTTACCTCTGTTTATGGGAACCCCTGGCTCCCTGAGTGGATCAGGGCTAGTGCTACCTCCTTCAAGAGGAGGAGGTGGTTTTACTCCTTTCCTCCCATCTCCAATCACCATGATTTTATTTTGCCTAAGTCCTATACATGTCTATGAAAATGTTCTAGATGCCCCTCTTCCTACAGAGCAAAGTTAGTTCTTGTGTGCTTAATAAATGCTTGTTAATTGATTGATGTATTCAATTCTTAAACCATCCATTTTGTAATGCATCAAAGGTAGGAAACACGTGGATGGAAACCTCCCTATAAATATTTGAGAATAAGAATAGCACTTCTTTAAATAGATTGTCAAGTTATTAATATTATGTTAGAGCGTTTCCTTCATATAGTTACCTGGTTTGGGGGAGGGGCTATCATTTAATTCATGATATAGTAGAGTCAGTATAATCGTAAGCATGTTGTAATGGATTTTAACTATATCATTTTCATTTCATTGGAGAAACTGAAACACAAAATGATTAAGTGGTTTGCGTTAGTGACTCAATTGCCTAAGCTATTTATAGAATTCTTATCTTCAGATTTGTGGTCTAAGAATAGCTGGGATTGCCTCCAACTGTTCTGTACAGGCATGATGATTATTGATTCATGAAAAAAAATCTACTAAATACTCAACTTTGTTTTACTAGTAATCTGCTTGGAATAGATTTCCCCTTAATTACTGAACTTTCCCAACTGTTAACCCTCATTTCATAACTAAGCAAAATTCCCATTGTGAAACAGGATGATGTCGTTAAGAATACTGCAAGAAGTCATTGCTATACAAATCTACTTTTGTAGATCAGTGAAACTGCAGATCACAAATCAAGAATTTATTAAGTGACTTCTGTCAGTGTGATAAGTTAGCAATTCCCTTGAGAAATTGTCTTTTCTGTATTAGGATGGCTTTATTAATTTTTATTATTTAATTTCAACTTTAAATCTTAACATTCTTGGTTGGAATAGAAAAGAATAATAGTAGATAGTCACCTGGGTATAATAATAAAATTTCCCACTTTGTTGCCACTCTATACACATACCTGCAGCTTTTATTGGAGGACCTCAGGGAGAGAAATGAATAGGTTTGAGTCAGATTTGTCAGGATTTTTTAATTACAGTGTCTTTCCTAGATTAACTGGGAAAGAGTACTGAGCGTCTGGAATTATGTCCTTTGTTTGCATTGAAGAGACAAGGAGATCTAATTCTTTTTTTCTTTTCCTCTTTTTGGCCACACCATTAAACCCCACTAATCTCATTTTTTAATTAAGGTAAATAGTTTTCAGTTAGGTTCCAGGAGTGAGTTATGGAGTTCATATGATATGTTGTTGGTTGGTCATTTCTCTGAGTATTGTTTTAAAATACCTAAACCAACTACTTTACCTTACATGCCTCTCATGTGCATTTTTGCAGCAAGGTTCCTACAGAGCAGAATCTGAAACTGAGAGTTTCTTTATATAGATAATTCTGTTAAATAGATGTCATAGGGGCACCAGATCGTTAGAGGAAAGACTTTAGCCTGGAGAAGAGAAGATTTCGGGGTGCAGAGGGGAGAGGGATGTGTACACAATACTTGTCTTTTAGTTATTTGAAGGACTGAATAAGGATCACAGGAAAAAGAAATAGTAGCAATTGGTGGAAATTAAAGAAGGCATTATTCCTTGACATGAGGAAACAGCTTCTGAACAATTAAAAAGTGGATTGGACTACAATGGAAGGTGATGAATTCGCCATCACTGGAAGTCTTCAGATAGTGATTAGTTGATGATTTATTTGGGATGTTTTAATCCTGATCAGTTAGACTCTAACCCATAATCCTGTGATGTCTGATAGCCCTTCTAACTCGGAGGTCCTGCTGTTCAGTGATATTTCCCATGGCATATTTTGCCAATATAAAAATGAAAGGATGCTACAACTATGCCACAAATAACAAATGAAATAGCAGCTGTGACTATATAAACTGAGATTGAAAGTTGTTAAATGATCTTATTGATTTTCCATAGGATTTCCCAAAAGGAAAAAGAGGAAGAGATTATGGCCTCATAATTTCTTCGCCTACCCCATTAGAATGATGACATTATTCAATATAGATAAATGCCAGAAATTTTTTTAAAATATGAGGCTCCATTTAAAGAAGTATCCATGCAGCATGCCAAGCAAGTAAATTATTTCCCATGGCTTTGTCTAGAAGAAATTCAGAGCACCTGGTTATCAGGACAACTATATTACAATTGAACTCTCTGTGTATCATACATGGTAAGATTTTCATGTCGGTGTTTCTAAGATAGATGAATGGTGAACTTGATCAGTGGAATCATTCCCAATGAAAATAGAAATTATCTGCCAAATTAAACCCAGTAACTATTTTTTGACACTGTGAAGGATTTGTATTGCCTGGTCCTTTGAGGAGCCCCATTCTTTAGATACTGTTATTTTTCACAACTTCATTTCTCTTGCCGGTGAGGAGTGTTTAGATTTGTGTAATTAATAACACTGCCTCTTTCCACTGCAGGCTTGCAGTCTCCTGTTCCAGAGTACATTGTTGATGTAGAGTCTATGGACATCTTCCCAGTTGGCTGGTGTGAAGCAAATGCTTATCCCTTAACTCCACCACATAAAGCAGTTTGTAAGTACAGTCAGTATGCCTGGTTACATGATGCAAGCTTATCCCAATTTTGAACTAATTATCATACCGTGAATTACCATCATTTGATTTCCTAGAGAGCTGAAGAACTCCCATTTTTTCATTCATCCCTATAACATCAATTAGTAATTATTGGCCATTTCACAGGTTGGAAATGGGGGGGGGGGGAGAGAGAATAAACATTCATTAGCAACTACTATGTTCCAGGCATTGTGCTAAATGCTTTTATAAATATTAAAAAACTACATAGACACCAGATGTCTTCACTCCATATTTATTGTCCCTACATAGTTTCTCTGTCCAGTTTGGTTCTAAGTGAAATCTATGCCATTCATATTTTTTACATTATTGCTGTTGGGAAGGGGGGATAATTTTTCTCACAAGGTTTTCTCTAAAAGATTCATAATTGGTTCCAATGATTTACTGACTTACTGCAAACAATTGGTTAATCAAAATGCTTAACGCTGAATCATCAGTAGGATTTGCCATTCTTGGTCATGGTGAGGCTGGTTTCAACATATTCAGCTGTGTCAAAATTAAGACAATTAAATCTTGGTTTTTGGCCTGTGTGTTCCACAAGAGCACATACATCACAGAGTATCATGTTTAATTTCTTAAGGTAACGAATGCTACAAGAAATCTTAAAGAGACTTACTGCAAAACTGAAATACTTGAAAGCTATTATTTTCATCACTTCTCAGGTGCTTGATTTTAGCTAAGGATTTAGGCTGAGCTGGCATGTTAGAATTGCCTAAAAAAAAAAAAAATAATAGAGACTTTTTGTCATTCCCAGTATGCTTTCCTTGCCTTTCAGAGGTCATAGAATTATATCATTCAAGCATGGAAGGAGACCTTGGAGATGTAGTTCAACTTCCTCCCTTGACTCGGTGAAGAAATGGTGGTCCAGAGAGGTTGAATAGCTTGCTGAAATTACACAGCTAGTAAATGACAGTCAGACCTAGAAATCAGGTCTCCTCTGATGCCTCCTTCAATAGTCTTTCTTTTCTGCTATGTACCTTCATAGTCTATACAAGTTATTCAGGAACTTCCTAAAAAATAGAAGAAGAGTTCAACATTTGGCCATTTCAGAAGTGCAGAGAGGCATCTGGCTATTGCAGTGGCTGGAGCAGTAGGCCTGGAGTTCAAATCCAGCTTCAGACAAATCTTAGCTGAGTGAAGTCACAACCTCGATGTCCCTCAGTTTCCTCAATTATAAAATGAGCATAATAATAGCACTTCTTTCCTAGGACTGCTGTGAGAATCAAATGAGACCGTATTTGTGAGCATTTAACACAAGAACCTGGTATAGTTGTCATTCAGTCGTTTCAGTCCCGTCTGACTCTCTGTGACCCCATTTGAGGTTTTCTTGGCAAAGATTCTGGAGTGATTTGCCATTTCCTTCTCCAGCTTTTTTTTATAGATGAGGAACTGAGGCAGCCAGGATTAAGTGACTTGCCCAGGGTCACACAGCTAATAAGTGTCTGAGGTTAGATTTGAACTCAGGAAGATGAGACCTGGCTCTCTATCTACTGTGCCACATAGCTGCTTATAGTATATAATAGGTATATAGTAGACACTTAATAATTTTAATAACATTTATTATATAGTAGATATATAGTAGGTACTTAATAAAGTTTGTATCCTTTTCCCTCCCTTCCTTCTCCACAGGCACAGTAGCAGTTTGTATAGGCAGCAAAGATGGTTTTCATTTATTTACTGCATTTCCTATATTTTCAAATATTTTCAGTGTGCACAAGTGTCTGCCACATGCACATTCACTTTAAAAGTCTTCCATGAGCAAAAATATCATTGCATTACAGATATAATATGTATACAAGGAACATGCATGCAGTCTTGCTGTAAAGTGACCCAAGTATTATTGTCACCATCATCAATGTGTGTGGGTGTGTGTGTGTGTGCATTTCCTTTTTCCCTTGTAGTGACCTTCTAATTACCAAGTGGAAGTCTGGCAGTGAGAGAGAGTTTGGGAATAGTAGATATGAAGAGTAGTCAACATTAGGAAAGGGCAATAGGGAAGAAACTGTATTTAGACCATTAGCTCACATATTATGCTAAGCTCCAAAGGCACATCTGACCAGGTTATAAACATTATATTATAAACATATTAAAGAAACATGGAAAAATTATCTCATTAGATCTATGGATGGGATAAAAGTTCATGACTAGAAAAGAAATAAAAAAGACATTGCTCCAGAGGTCCAGGTTCCGAATTTACTGCATTGGCTCTCCTTATCTAAGGTCCTCCCTTCAGCCTTTTTCTAGCCACACATGAATCCTAGGTCCAATTTTACTCCCTCTATTACTACTACTAGGTGGTCGCATTTATATAGCACTTTAAGGTTTGCAAAGTGCTTTACATATATAATTTAGTCCTCATGACAACCCAGTGAGATAAATGCTGTTACTCCCATTTTACAGAGGAAAAACTAAGGCTGAGAAAGATAAAGTGAAATGACTTGCCCAGAATCACACAGCTAGTAATTGTCTGAGATGGGATTTGAACTCAGATCTTTCCTGAGTCCAAGTTTAGTGTTATTATCTACTATACCATTTGGCTTCCTCAAATACTACTAACTAGTTTTTATAACCTTAACAAAATTACTTGCCTACTCTGTGATGAAAACTAAGAAGCAGTGATAGTGCCTGGAATCAGCTCACTTCCTAATGCAGGTGACAGGATTGCTTCGCTAGGTGAATGGACATCTCAGGTGGTCTTTAGGGCACAGTTATAAGCCGGAGAGAAATGTCAGATGGTGGCCAGTACTTCTTTTTCTGTATCGGAAGTTCAGAATATGTCACCTATACATTGTTATCAAAACCTTCCCTCCTGTTGCTACACTCAGAGACTGAATGCTGTGTCCTTTTCTTAAGAGTTGGCTTCTTGTCTCCAAGTGTGCCATAATTCCTCTGTCTTTCCCAGGGGCTATTCTTAGGTATGTAACCATGTCACTGAAAGTCATGGAGGGATCTTCGTTCTTAGAGGTCCTTACACATAGACATAGGCTCAATTCAGTGGACGTTTGTGAACTGTCTTACTGTGTATACTAGGCATCTAAAGAAAGTTCTACTGTCCTTGACTCACTGAGATTTAAGTAAGGTATCCTTTCATGGGGGTAAAACAACTATGATATAAGGGGAAATGTAGTTCCTGAAAATGAGATGTCTGGTCAAGGGGCTTGAGGAATTTAATTGCAGAGAAGATCCTTCTTCCTTGAGAATGTGGCAGCTGAGTTAGGTCTTGAAAGAATGTAGGAATTTCACTGGCCAGGGATCAGTGTTAGAAGATGGTATGTGCGGGTGGAGGTGGGGGAGGCAAATGGGAAACTGTATGGCTTTGGAGATAACAGGAATGAGAATAAGGGCTACAAGAGGGTAGGTCTATGTAGCTGCAATGTAGAGTATGGAAAGGGAACCAGTGTGAGCTCGGGCATGGTGCCTGAATATGGAGGCACTTGTGCAATGAGATAAGGGATTGATACTTTGGGGAAGCATGGGGGTGGTTAGAGGTGTGCTGGGATCGCATTGGTGCAAGAGGAAGATTATGTGAGCCACAGTGTAAAAAGAAGAAAGCTGGCTGCAGAAGGTCCGTTAGTACTGCGGGCGAGAGATAATGAGGGCTTGGAACAGAGCGATTGCAGTGAATGGCACAGGAGCAGTTAAGCGTGGAGACTAAAGAAGTGTGGAGTAGGAAGTGGCTTTTGAATTTCCTCCCATTCCCATCTGAGGACCCCCCCCCCCCACTCCCTTGCAGCCCCACCGCTTTGCTGGGGTTTGAAGATGAGAAGAATCAGTTCATCCCCAACAGCTGGTGTTTTTGCCTACTGATGGAGATTTCTCACGTCAGTTCTGAAGCTTTGCTTTCATAGACAATCTCAGATTTCACCAGTACCAGCTCTGTCACTGACTTGATCCACAGTTTAATTTCTCACTAAATGTGGTGTGTTTAGCTGATTCTCCTCTGTGAGAGTAAAAGACAAAGGTCGAGGCTGTATAAATGAAAGGTGAATGTGATAGTATTCCCACTTCATGATAACCTTCTGTGTCTAGTGTTGCATTCCCTGATATTACTATCAGGCATCGATTGTTCTAAGTTATTCCAGGTCACTCACTGAATCTAGAGTTTCACAAAATTTAAGTTAATTTTTGATAATGGACACTGAACACTAAGTATCAAAATGAATGAAGTTTTATTGATTGTCTGAATTATCTCCAGATCCTGCCTTGTTACTACTAATTTCATTTCTTACAAATAAATTGACATTTAGGATAATAAGATCATAAGATCACAGATACAGATCTGGAAGGGACCTCAGAAGTTATCTAGGCCAACACTCATTTTAATGCTGAAGAAACTGAGGGCTAGATTCCTTAGTGGTAAGTATCAGAGGCAGAATTTGAATCCAGGCCTTTTAATTCCAGAACCAGTCCTCTTTCACTTGAATGATATTGTCTCTCACAATATAGTATACTGGATAGAAAGCTGGCATTCTAGAGATAGGAAGCTAGCTTCCAGCCTCCAACACATATAAATCACTTAACCTCTCTAAAAGTAGAGAGTTTCCAGTTGCAAAGAAGGTGTATGGCCATATTGAGAGGGGGAGGTGATACACCAAGAACTCCCTATATCGCTGACATCTAAAGTCCAGACCGCAAAAAAAGCTTATAATTAATCATCTAAAGTGTATTACACTTTTCTCCAATTTTCACAGCTTTTGATGTGTTGGAATTAGTTGCTGCTTATTTAGGGGGAGATGTAGTTAGTTTATGCCAAAATTAATAGGTGTCAGGAAGTGATGGTCTAATTTTATTAAGGTGAAGAATAGACAGTAATAAATCTAAATGAAATGGGTTGTTTGCAGGAAAATATCCTCAAATGAGAGAAAAATCCGTCCATTTATGTTAATATTTGACAGCCAGATTTACAGTGCATCAGCCAGTCCCTTTGAAAGAGTAAAATATATTTTAGTTAAAAATCACACTTAATTGAGATTATAGTATTGTAGCAATAGTATTCAAACTTTACTGTTCTTATAGTGGAAAAAAACTCATGCTGGGTAATCATGCTTGCAACAGTGTGTTTCTCTATGGTACGATATCTGAGTTTTTCCACTGCCTTTTCTTAAAAGAACATTTAAAATATAGCACGCCATGCAGTGATAACATTAAATGTATTCTGTCCTATATAGAACATGTTTCTGATGGGTTAATAACTTATTTTATATGAGAAAAAATTAATATATGATTGCAGTCATTTCTCTTGAAAATGCTACCTTAAGGGCATTATATTTTTATAATAGACACTTTCTTATGATACAGTTGCCCAAATGTCAGAATAACGGGAGTTCTGTTTTTTTTCTTTTTCCTTGCTTTCTAGTACAAAAGAAGAGAAAGATTGCGGTCGTGCAACCAGAAAAACAGTAAGTTTCCCCCTAAACCACACTATTGATATTTCTTCCTATGAGGGATGGTGTAAGGTGAGGCGAACTGAGGTCCATAGAGAAGTAGTAAAATAACCGGTCTGGGACTAGAACTTTTCCTTCATTCATTCAGTATTCAGTACTGTTAATTGACCTGCTAGTGAAAGCCATTCTGCTAGGCTCTTCAGGATAGAGAATATTTTAAATAAAAAACCAGGCCCTGTGCATGTGGAATGAAGGATCCCAGAGTTGTTAGGGACCTCATTGGATACCTTCTGAATCCCACCTTTGAGCCTCCCAGTTCTTATCACATTGAATAGTCTAGCCATGCTGCACTCCTCTCGTGTATGTGTGAAGTAGATTTTCTTTTGGACCCAAGTGTTAAGATTTCCATTTTACCCCATTACATTTTGTCTTGTTCACCTGCTGTGATCTTTTGTGGATCCTAACTCCGTTAGCCGTGTGTTAGCTAGCCTTCCTAGCTTTGTGGTATCTCTAATTCTGATAAACATGCTGTCAGTTGAGCCCCAGAATTGAACAAGAAGAGTAGACTGCATTGCTTTGGGGAAACCGTAGACTTCTTTTATTGATCCTACCCCAGGCTTCCCACAAAGGCAGAGGACCATATTTGAAATACCAGCCTTTTACCAGTGTTGCTCTGTGGCAGCAGCACATGAAATCCTCCTGCCTTAGAAGAACTAAGAATGAGGGTCACAAGGTAGTAAGAGGCCTGTGATACATATACACAGGCTGCCTGCACCCAATGTGGAGCCAGCAAGGAACTCTGAAGAGGTGTGTGTTAGGAAAGGAGATGAGCTGGTCTTGTGGCAAGACCACAGGATGGCAGGTGGACAGTCACAGTGCTCCATGGGTGTCTGAGATAGCATGAGCAATTGAGGAAGGCCCTTAGCCTTTGGGTGGACCCTCTGTGAAGTTTTGGGAGGAAATGGACAAATTTGACAGTATGCAGGGGCTCACATTCAAATTATGGGAAAAAGTACATGCTTCTAGGAGGGTACAGATGCCTAGAAGGATAACCAGGTGGTATAGTACAGGAAGACCTGAGTTCAAATCCAGCCTCAGACATTTAATAGTGTATGACCCTGGTCAAGTCACTTAACTTCTGTCTGCCTGAGTTTCCTGAAACATCTGCAAACTAGGGGTGATAATAGCACTTACCCCTTAGGGTTGTTGTGAAGATTAAATGAGATCTTTAATGATGGCCCATAATAAGTGCTATTTACATGGTAGATATTATTATTTAAATTGCAGCAATAAAACAGATGACAAATCTGAAGAGTCATTAGGCTTACAGTGGCAGGTCAGATGTCAGTAACCTGTAGTCTGGAGGATGTAACAGCATGACAGATAGGGAGAGCTGTTGGATCTCAGGGATTAATGGCAGAATCGATGGTAAGGCTCGTTCATTCAGTTCATCATTTTGGGGTTTAAAGCCCTTTTTATAGGAGAGACTTGTGGTTGAGAACCAGCCTCAGAACCAAGAAGATGAGGAAGTCAAATCTTGCCAGTTTATGGCTGTATGACCCTGAGCCAGTCCTCTAAACTCTCCATGCCCTAGATAATTCTATAAAACTGTAAATTGTAGAGAAGAGGACAGCCTTCAGTGGTAGAAGGAATTCTCTCACCTGGGAGTTCTTCCATATGTCAGTGAAATCACGAATTCAATTCCTATCCCTATGTCTTAATTAGACTTATGAAACTCTAGGCAGATACATTTTCTTAAAAAAAAAAAAAGACCTTGTTAGATTATCCTTCTTCCCTGTTCAAGATGCTGTAATTCTATTTTTAGCCATGGTCCAGAAATCCAAATCCACCATTTTTTCATAATGTCTTTGCCAACAGTGACTGGAGGGGGACCCGATCCTTGTTCCTAAGGTCTTTGGTTTCTTGCCTAAGGCTTTATAATCTTTAGAATTTTCCTAGGGTCTGGCATTATCATGAATCATTCCGAGTGGGTTGTTGTCAGTAAGTTTGATGATGCTTCGAATGTTCCTGGTCCCTTCCTGAATCCATGCCCTGAGAAGATAGTGGAGCTCCTTCCCTTTGCAGCAGTTCAGCAGAGTTCTCTCCATGCATAACCCTTCTCTTCTTCTTCTGACCTTTACTGCATGATGTGGACTTGGACATCTTCCATGTCATCACTCTTTGGAAGAAAAGCAGCCAGATTCCCCTTAGAATATCTAGCTCCCTGCCCTTTCAGAGAAAACTCCTGTCTTATTTAGCTCCAGATACTTGGTGTTCTTCTCCCTTCTCTTTCTCCCTCTTACCTCCTGAAAGAGTTCAGAATCTCATTTTGCCTTTTGAGTTTTGTTTTTTTTCTGTTTCCAGACTTGAAGCTCCTTTTCATCCTCCCTTATAGGATCACTTCATTCTCTCTGATAACCTGCAGCATAAAGGAGCATCCCTTAAGCCTTTTTCAATTTCCATTATAGAAGAGAGACAGGCCTTCAATAGCTAATAGTTACTTGACCATGACAGAAAGACCAACATCTATCTCACAGTCTCAGTGTCAATACGGTATCATCCTTGCTTTTTGTACCTCCTATAATCGAACTTCTCTGTCTTTTCTTTGTTTTGTTCAGAAAGCTTACAGTCTGCTAACTTTTAAAGTAGGCCCCCAGAGCAAGGCTGAATGACTGGTGGAGCCCCCAAACTATATTTTTTACTTGCTAAATGACTCTCTGAATACTGAATAAATAATACTGGATATTTTTTTTTTAATAATATAATTTCAAGGACTGTGATTTCTGAGCTCCACACTCCCAGTCCCTAGCATGATGCCTTCCACGGAGTAGTTGTTGAACACCTGTTGAGTTGAATTTCTTAAAATAGACAGTTGAAAGCAAGCCCTGCCGTGTTCCTCTTATAATTTAAGGTTTTCTTTTCCTAGAACTCAATTAAGGGATATGAAATTAAGGGAATATCATGTGTGTATAATAATATAGGTGCAGAGAGAGGTACAAAGTTTAGGTAAGACATGGCTCCTGTCCTCATGGGTCTTACAGTTCAACAGAGGCCTATGAGATGCAGCTGTGGCACAAAGTAATATGTAATAAATGCATTAGAGATCTGGAACAAAGCATTTTATGAGATCTGAGGGGGAAAAGGTCAAAACAATGGAAACAAGATGCTTTCCATTATGGGCTTATTGAAAGAGGCCATAAGTACATTTATTCACTTACCAGGTCACGTTTCAAATCAGGCTTCAAAGTTTCTTTTCCTCTCTTTGTTTCATTTATTTTTCCAAGTAAAATGTCATGTATTTTTAAAACAGTTTGGTGCTACATAGCAGTTCTGAAAGAAAAAACATAGTAGAGATGATTTGTAACAATTGGTTCAAATAGAGTAAATTTGGCCTCTGGTGTCAGAATTCTTTTTATTTATGGGGCGGCATGCCAAGCAGTATAACATGGAAGGCACAGGACTGGCCTCTGAGTGGAGAGGATCTGGTTTCAAGGATTGCCTCTGAAACATTCTAGCCGTGTGACGTTGGGCAGGAGATGGTTCCTCCTAGAGCCCTGGGCAACTCTAAGGCTATAAGTTCCAGGTGCACTGCCAGTGTTTGTCTATGGAGGGCCCTTCGACATCTGCCAGGACTCCCACACTGATGAAATGACATATTAGGGTCCCAAAAAAGGGAGCCGGGGGAGGCAATTTATACACGTGATTTAAAGAATATTTCAGCCAATCAGTCAGCATTTATTTAGTACCTGCTTTGTACCAGGCACTGTAAGAAGTTCTAGGAATGCAAAACTAGGTGGAAGATAGCCCCTGGCCTCCAAAAGCTTACAATTTAATGGTGGGAATATTTGTTTGCTTCCATTTTAAGCTACTAAAGTTTAAAACTGCCGTAGGATTTTTGGAACACCCTGTATAGACAAAGTATTCTGAAGGAATGAGAATCCTGGCCTTGATGGCCCTTTTTTCTCGATAGTTATTGAGATGTTCAGGATCAAAGGGTAAAGTGACTATTCCTGTGTTGGCAAAATTACCTGTAGGAGTTTCTAATAAGCCTTTGAACAACTGTAATTGAAGTACCGTATGTGAAACATGGTCATGTATCCAATCTGTCTTTATGCCCCAGTTTTAAAGCAGTTTTATAACATTATGTTTCATAATAGATTTTACAGTATCATTGATGAGTTATTTTTTACTAAGGCCAGTAAAACAGGTTAGTTTTGCTGTCCCCATTCTGCTTTGGAGGGAATTGATGTGAAGAGATGTTAAATAGTTTTCCCACATTTAGGACTCAATGTTCCTGCAAAAGTGGCAAAAAAAAAAATTTACCTAGTGAGATTTGAAAGTCCTCAGTTTTATGTAATTATATCCTGCCATTTATTTTACTTAAGAGAAATGAATAGCCTTTAACCAAAAAAACACCACCACCAAAACATATTCCCTAAGTCTTCATCTTTCCTATAGGGAAGTGGTTCTTAAGGAATGACTCTTGACCAACCCACAAGGTTCTTCCAAGGGTTCTGCAAGGGTGGCTTTTTTTTTTTAAACTTGACCTTTGATTTATTGGTATGGGAAATTCCCAACTAGGAAGCTCCCTCTGTCATCACAGATCAGCAACTACTGTTCTTCAGTTGGTAGTCTTAGAGTTGCCTCTTGAGTTCTCAGAAGTCACACAGCCTGTTTGTGTCTTTGAGAAACTAGGCCTGAATCCTGAGGTATTGCAATAACCTCATGGTGGGTCTTCCTCACATCTCTCCTCACTCTAGTACATCTTTTGTTCAGCCACTAAAGGGATTTTCCTGAAGCCCAGGTCCAACCATGTCACATACACACACACCCCATCCCACCCCCAACTCAATAACTCCAGGGGTTCCCTAACACTTCCAGGAACAAATACTAAATACTCTGCTTGGCACTCAAAGCCCTTTGTAACCTAGCCCCCTCCTACCTTTCCAGTCATCTTGCTCCTTATTCCCCCACCTGTACTCTTCAATTCAGTCACTCTGGCCTGGCTATTATACAAACAATTCACCTAGCTGAGAGCATTCTCTTTGGTTGTCCCCCATGCCTGGAATACCTCCCTGACTTCTTTAAATCCCAACCAAAATCCTGCCTTCTACCTGAAGCCTTCCCTAACCCCTCTCAACTCAAATGCTTTTCCTTTTATTTTACTTCCTATTTCTCCTGTATATGGTTGGCTTTGTATATATTTGTTTGCATGATGACTCCCTCATTAGATTAAAAGCACCCTGAAGGCAGGGGACTGTCTTTTGTTTTTATTTTTGGTATTCCCAACACTTAGCTCTGTGCCTGGCAATCTGTAAGTGCTTAATAAATGCTTACTGATTGCCTGAACCTACCTCTTCCTGATTCTGGGGCAGATTCTATCCACCACATGACTACACCATCTTACCCTCCACAATGGCTCTTATAATACTGACATTAATGACAATATCCATGGCTTATATTTAAACTTGAATCAATCAGTGTTTTACTTAATATAAAATAGACTTGACATAATTAGTGTCTTACCAGAAGCAACGCTGCATTTCCAATTTATTGTGGTAAATCTTACAATAGCAAATGAGAGTATGTGGATGACAGTCCTTCTTTATTACTGCGGGATGGTTTGTGGATTAACATTGACGGTGAACAACTCCTCTAAATTTAACTTTTCAGAAATTATTACTTACACTGCTCTGAGATGCAAACATCCCTTCTTGCTATCACTAGGGTGGATACGGGTTTTCCTTCTTAAGGTTTCTCTCTTACTCTCATGCGGTAGATTAATAATCATAGTTGACAATTATATGGCACTTTATGGTTTACAAAATATATATTACCTCATATGATCCTTAGGTGGGTCTTACAGGTATTATTCCCATTTTACAGAAGAGGAAACTAAGATTCAGGTTAAGTGACTACCTCATGGGGATGCCACTGGTAAGGGTTGATGGCAAGATTTGAAGTTGGGTCTCTTCTGACTCCAAGGCCAGTATTCTTTCCATTAGACTTCCTCAAAACAGTGTAAGCAGATAATAGGGAAGCATGGTTCTCCTAATTAAGCATGAGGTCCCTGGCAAGATTTGTTTGCTTTTGTTGTGTTCTGTTCTTTATTAACAGATTGCCATCCACAGTGCCTGTTGAGAAAATACCTCATGACCTTTGTTCATTTCCTCAGCCAGACACAACAGGTGAGTTGAGCTGGACTGGGCCTAGCTGCTTTCCTGTTCCTTGATGCCCTGGGTAACAGGTAGAGTTTTTAGGTAGATCCTAACATCTCACTCATATTTACAACTGGTTCTTTTTCTTTGGAGATTATTTGGATATTTTTTCACCTTATTCCTTCTCTATTAATTTTTGTATATTTATACATTTTTACTAGAGTATGATAGTCTTTGATTATTGGATGTATTTATTTTTATTATTCCTCCAACTTGACTGTGTTTGAGAATTGGAAATAGGTTTCATGGGTGTGGGGGGTGGGGGAGGTGTTTTTTCCTTGGAAAAAATTAATATGAGGGTTTTTTTTTAATCTTATATTTTATTTCCTGAAAATGCTACTGTATGTTACCTTTTGTTAATTTACAAAAGTAATAGTGGTGGTTGTGTGTTGGGTAATATTTGGTTAAGGAACACTATTTCCTGTCCAAATATCAGCTTTGAATTCTCTGAGCTTCAGAAACTTAGAATTTTAAAATATAAGATCCTAAGTTTAAAAGCTGCAAGACATTGAAAGGATGCCTTTATCTGAAGCTATCTTTGCATTAAAAAGCATAATTTTATGGGTAGACTTACTAAAATTATTTTTCTATGAAGGTCTTGGCAGGGTTAATCCTACTGAAGAATTTTCATGTAAATGCAAAAGCCAGCTTAATAATCTTACCAGTTGTGTAGAATTCAGTCTAAAGAATGGTTCAAACAACCATGTCAGCTACTTTTTTATAGTCTATAATTGTTCTTTTACTCCCTTTTTCCTAGACGCAGGAAAACAACATTTATACCCTCTACCTTTTGTGTCCTTTGTTGAATTCTTCATGAGAACAAGCCTTCTGGAAATCTGTTAACACTTCCCAATCCAACTGGAAATCATTTGAACTGAAACACCAGTGTTATTTAGAATTTAGAGTTGATTTGAATCTCTACATCCAGGCTTTAGCTAATAACTTAATTTTATCTGTGAATCATAAGAGCTTGCTGGAAACAAGCAGTAAACTTACCTAATGAACTATTACTTTTTCCTGCCCTACACACACATCAAAAACTACTGTCCTTTATAATTACCCAGAAAATAAATTTTACTCCTTGGCCTTCTTCCAGGGACTTAGAGCTTTTAGATTTAGAATTTGTTTTTATTTTAAATTACAGCTTACAGTGCAGAAAGATTAAGTGACTTGTCCATTTTTTTAATGATAACAATAAAAATAGTAATTAATATTTATATAATACATTAAGGGTTTACAAAGTGCTTTACATATATTTTATTTGATCTTCAGAATAACACTGTGAGATACATTTCATTATTATCCCCATTTTTCAGATGAGTAAACTGAGGCTGAGAGAGGTTAAGTGACCAGGGTTACATGAATAGTAAATGTCTGAGCCAGAGTTTTAGCTCAGGTGCTACTGATTTCAAGTTCATCTCTCTCTGCACTGTAAGAATCATAACTGCTCTTATAGGAAGACATTTTCTCTAAAACTTACAACTCTGTACCTGGATATTTTTCAAGTTGCTTCACAAGATTTTGACCTGAATTCATGCCGCTTGATTTTTGCTCTATTTTAAAACTCTAGGAGTAAACATTCCTTTTTGAGACCTGTTCCCTTTTTCATTCTGAATTCCCTATCAGTCAGGGTGTCTGATGACTTCTTCAGGCAGCTTTGCCAGCCCAATGAATTCACATGGATTTCTGGTTGTTCCCCGATGCACAAAAATTGTGATCCTCAAGCAGAAGCCATGTTGATTTTTTCATTCAGGTACTGTCAATGGGAAATACTGCTGCCCTCAGCTTTTCATCAACCACCGGTGTTTCTCAGGCCCCTACCTGAACAAAGGAAGAATCGCAGAGCTACCTCAATCTGTTGGACCTGGCAAATGCGTGCTGGTTCTTAAAGAGGTATCATGTTTTCACGATTATGAGTTGTTTATTTTAGTATGTCGATAAAATCATTCTGATGCCATTGATGGAACTTGAGAACAAAACCCTGGGGGAATAGGGTAATAGTCCCACTTACTGATGCGCGCACACACACACACACACAGTGTTGTCTTTCATTTTTGAAAATTAAAATTCTGTCATTTATCTTCAGTATTTACAAATGCAGCTGCAAAGACTTATGAGCAGTTCATGTTCTTGTAAAAATATGCACATGTAAAGACTCCTTTGGTTTGAAGATGCAGTGGTTATTTACGAGACCTGTTGCTTTTGCTGCTTCTGTTTCTTAGACAGTCTCCTCCCACCCACCCCACTCTCTTGGGTACTCTGATGATTTTAGTCCCAGAGAAACTGTTCCATTCCTGATCTAGGCACATCAGATTGGTCATTCCACAGCTGTTTTCCACCTTTCTCCATCAAGGCTCCATAGCTATGCATCACTTGGGACACAGGGAACATACTATTGATAAACACTTTAGTTTTTATATCCATCATACTATATCACATACACTATCAATAGGAAAACATCTTATTCCATTGTATTCCTTTCTATTAGAAGATGACATCCCTGATAAATAATTCATCTTGATTATGCTGGTGTTGACTTGGGTCAGACTCAGGTCCACAATCGCAGATCCCCTAATCAGTTTCGTTACCTTTCTGGAAGGATGTAACTATCATTGTCAAACCAAGCAGTGAACGGTTGCTCTGCTCTTAGCAGAATGCCCATTACAGATGGCCAGAGTACTGAAGTGTGCCTTTACTCTGTCATGTTTTCATGTCAGTTTTGATAGGTTTTCTGAACTCCTCTATTGCTTCCTTCTCTTCTGTTGTTCTGTAGTACATTTTTTCTGTTTCTCCTTCAGAAGAATAAGGTATTTCCTGCAGAATGAGGTATTTCCTACAACTCTTTCTCCCTGTGATCCTTAGATATTCTCAGATGAACCCTATCTTAAAATAAAATGATACTCACTTCTCCCTATCCACCCGTCCCTTACCCAGCCTTGTTCCTTCCTTTCAAAGAAGATATCCCCTGAGACTTATTTCAGTCATAGGCCTCTTTCTACTGGGTCTCAGTGATATCTTTGAGTTCAAATGTGCCTACTTGCATTAAAATTCCTAATTAACCTTGTCTGTTTCCTATACGTTATACATTTGTGTTGGATAACTGAGGCTATGTCCTTAAGGCATAAGATTGGAGGTCTGAAGTAATGTGGTGTTGTAGAAAAAAGCAATTGACTTGGTATCAGAAGAACTGAGTTCCAGTGTCACCTCTGGCACTTACTAACACTGTGACCCTGGGTAAGGCACTTAAAACCTCTGTTTGCCTCAGTTTCCTTATCTGTAGAATGAGGTTACATTTGATGACTTCTAGAGTTCCTTCTGGCTCAAAGTCTATAAGCCTTTCTTGGATACCTTCATCTGGTCATGTCTACTACTATTCTTTACATACTGTAACAACTCTTTAGGTATCTAGCCTGGTGGCTATATGTAGACTCCATTCATTTCCTTTTTCTCTTTGTCTAAAGCCTTTTGATTTGCAAGACTCCAGACAAAAAGCATTTTTTAACCAACCCCGGTCAGTCATATTTCATCCCTGGCACTGAGATATCATCCCTATTTTTTAGGCCCCATGATTCAGAAATCCAAATCTCATTCTAGGCCACTTATCACTTTCTTTCATCAGCTATTTGCTTCACAAATTCTGCTTTCTTTTTTGAAGTCCTTGACTTTCATTAGAAGCAGTTGTGAAGACCACAGAGTGCCCAGTGTCTTCCTCAAGGTTTTTAATTCTCAACTTCTGGCAATGTAAGTTGTCACCTCATGAAGAAGCAGAGGTAAGTGATGGTCAGTCAGATTTGGGAATCTCTTGGTTGCCTTCTAGACAGGAAACAGCAGACTAACCTCATTGTTATTAATATCATATTGACAAGTGGCAGCCTCAGTACCCCCATCTCTCTTGGGGCCACCAACCCCCACCATTCCTGTCTTATTCCTTTAACTCTTCATCTTGGGGTATTAGGAACCACTTCTTCTATCCATCTCCTCTTGGGTCAAGTATTCAGTGGTCCTCCTTCTCCTCTGTAGCCTATTTTTCTACCTTCTAGTCTTCCAGCACAACTTTATGCCTTAGTCTCCTCAGATCCTTTTTATTCTTTGTTTCACTCTGGAATCCTTATTTCATTTTTCGTTCTCCAGCTCATTTTACAGATAAGGAAACTGAGGCAAACAGGATTAAGTGACTTGCCCAGAGTCACACAGCTAGTAGGTGTCTGAGGTCAGATTTGAACTCAGGTCTTGCTGATTCCAGAGTTGGCTAAATGACCTTTTAAAAATCACTTCCAATTCTCTGATTCTTCATTATCCCTCTTCTTTCCAGATGAGTGTGTTTCATGCAGAGCTAGATTGATTAATGGAAACTGTAGATCAATGTCTGGACTTTCCTTACAATTGTTCTTTTGTTGTTTCCCTAAGCATCAGAATTCTCCCGTAAGCAGAGGGACAACAGCGTCCCTTTCTTCATTTGTGGCAAGTATTGAGGAGTGAACCTTTTGTAGTTAATTTCTCAGGGCACAAAAAATTAAACTTTAACACATGAGGTGGGGCAGCAGCAAAATGAAACAGTTTTTTTTCATGTGTTACCCTCTTAAAGGAGTTTATCAGGGAAGGTAAATGCAAAATGTTTACTCTATTGTATCTGGCAAGTTGGCAGGCCGAGGTTCTGCCCTGCTGGGGTGGAAAGTGGATTAACATTGCTGAGTGTTCTCCCTAACCATTAGTTGTTCTAGGTGGGAAAGCAAATGGGGTATGTGATAGGATGCCTCGATTAACAATCACCATGTAGTTTGCCATGGGACCACCAACCCAGAAGAAATTAAGCTGAGCCAAAAAAGATACCAGATCGGAGGCACAGGGAAGAATTTTAATAAAAATTTAAAATGAGATCCTCACTAGTTATTGCCTTCCAGAAAGTTGCTGCTACTCGGTGCCCATAGGCACATCTTTGTTATGACACTGTGTGTGTGGGTGTATGTGGGTGTGTTGAAAAGGCCTGGGAAAATATGTTGAACTAATGGATTTTTCAGGGCTGTTTCTGAGTGAATTGTCTTTTCCAGTTGTTGAAATAAGATATTCAGATATCTGTCAGGTATGTTGGCCAGCAGGGCAGCCTAAGGTTAAGCCCGTTCTATGCTTGGATTGTTTGACTTTTATTAAGTGATTTTTTTTAAGTCAAAACTAGTTAGTTATTCCTAATCAGAAAGCTCATGATGTGATAGGTGATAGTGGCCAAATTTCAAAGCTAGGCTTGAGCAGTTTGCTGATGGTAGAACTAGTTTTGTGCTGATGTTTACAAAGTGTGTGAAGCAAGGGAGGATTGCAAGCTCTTCAGTTCTGTAAGTGTAAGAAAAATATAAGTTATGCCAAACCAATATTTATGCTAATGCTTTTCCCCTTAACATCAGTGCCTCTATGTATGTGTGTGTGTGTGTGTTTAACATTTAACATTGAAAAGGTAATTGAAGAGAAGCAGAGCATCTCTCTTTCTTTAGGCAGTGAGTGATGTTAGAAATACTTGTTTAAAAATTTGCAGAGGTGGGTTGGGGGGGCAGGTGGGAAGCATTGGATTTAATGTCTTTTTTTTTTTTTTTTGATGTATCAATCAGTTTGGAGATTCATCCAGTTTGGATGGATTTTTTTTCTCTTCCTCTGTAAAAAAAAATTCTTTGTCATCCTCTTTTGGAGGGGATGGATACAGGAGAAATCATAGTGATGTAAAAGTGAAGGATGTCAATGTGTCTAGTGAGTTCATAATGCTGAATGACCCTTCATTTCCTAAACAATCTAAAGAACAGCAGTGGTGTCAGTGTTTGTAGGAGTGGTCTTTGGAAAGGTCAAACCTAGAGTAAGAGGGAAGACCTGATTTAATTAGGTTCATTCATTCATTTATTAATGCCTACTGTGTGATAGGCTCTGGGCATACTAATACAAAGAATAAAACAATCTCGACTGGAAAGGCTTGCATGTTGTACTAGATAGCAAGCACATATATTGATATGTTCAGTATAAACACCAAGTGAATATAGTCATTTGGGAAGGTTATTTGGTAAAGCTTTGATGCCAGTATAACAAAAGGATAGGAATCAGTAAAGTCAAGGACGAATTAGAACAAGGAGAACCTTTTGAGGGAAGATCAACTGGTGTTGTATTAGTTCAGGTCTGAAGTCATGAAGGCCTGTGTCAGGTGCATCAGAAGAAAGAAGGGGAAATGTTTCAACAACAGGATTTGGCAAACCAAGTTTGGGATTTTTGGAGTGAGCTAGAATCAGGAGTTCAAGATGATACCTCAGTTAACAAACCTGGTGATTGGGAAGATGGTGGTACACTCAGTAGTAATAGGAAGCTTTGGAAGAGGGGAAGGTGTTAGAGGAAAGATCATGAATTCTGTTTTGGGTGTATTGAATTTGAGATACCTGTGAGACATCCAGTTTGATATCTCAATGATGTCTTTATCAAAAGGCAGGTTGATGTCATAGGACTGCCTATAGCTCAAGAGAGAGGCTAGGACTGTGTATATAGATCTTGGCATCATCAGGAACTGACATCATATATAGTGAAAAGATAAGAGGGCCTGGAAAAGAGCCTTGGATGAAACCCATTCTCAATGGGTTTGGATAAAGATCTAGCCAGGGAGTTTGAAAAGCAGGAAGCAATCAAATACATGGCAAGAGGACCAGGAAAGAGTAGTGTCATAAAAACCTAGAGAGGAGACACTACCTAGGAGGGGAAGGGAATCCAAAGTAGTACTGCCAGGAGGTCAGCAAGGATCAGGACTGAGGAGGCCATTAGATTGAGTGATTAAAGAAATCATTGGTAACTGGAGAGAGCAGTTTCATTTGAAAGATGAGGTTGGAAGCCAGATTGCATTGTTTTCAGAAGAGGGAGAGGAAGGGAAACAGGCACTGATCTTAGATGGTTTAGATGAAAAGGAACAAAGATAGAGGATGTTAGTTAGTAGTAGGGTGGGACCCAGTCAGGGCTTTTGAGAATGAGGGAGACGTGGAAGTGTTTTGGAGAAACATAGAAGGTTAGTTTAGAAGGAACAATGGGGAACAAGGAATGTTAGGGTTCCCTTCCTGTGGCCAGTGAGTACAGCATATGAAAGAAAAGTGTCACCAGGGAAGAGAGAAACAGTGTCTCAAGATTTATCCAGGTCTCAGTCAGTCCCAAAAGATGGAAGGTACTGTCTAATCAAAGAATGCAGAATTATAGATATAACCAGTTCAACCTTCATGAACATTTAAGAGATGGTAGCAAATATAAATGATGAGAGGGAGAGAATGAATAAGAATGAGAATGTAATAATTCAAGCTAGACCTGTGGCCAGGTGCAGCAAGATGTAATACTGCATAAACGGGTGAAATCATTGCTATGAGAAGGAGATGATAAAAGAACCATTAGAATGGTTCTGAAGGCAGTGCAGGCTTCTCAGTATGCATGCTGCCCACACTCATGCAAGGAGGAGGCATAGAGAGACTGTGAGGTTCAGTTTGTGGGTGGGATGGGGGAGAGCAGGGGAGGGTTAATAGGTCATAAAAGGAGAAATTTGATGTGTGAGGACTCTAAGTCACTGCCTCCTCCTTCAGCATCTCTGGTACTTTGAAAGGACTAAAGTATTGGCACTATTTCCAACTTCTGTCCCCTATATTAGACCTAGGTCTGAACGTGATTCTCTGGTGCCTCCTGGATAAAAGAGAAATTCCAACATTTAGCTTTTTGAGCTCTTTGTAACCTGATCCCAACTAATTTCCCAGCCTCATTGAATAAGCCCCTGCCCACATGCTGGGATTTACCTAAATGGGCTTTCTCTCTGTTCTTCCCACACAAAGGTTCACTTTGGCCACCATGCCTTTGTCCTGGCTGCCCACCCTGCATCCCTCCTTACTTCGCCTTTAAGATGCAAGTCAAGCATTATCTTCTGCTTGAAGCCTTTCCTGATTTATTATCCTTTTCTGTGCCCTCTCTCTCAGACTAAATTGTGTATAAACACTTTGTATTTATTCTCTTTATTTTAATCTGTATATACTTACATGTTTACTTATCTGCTCACTTGTGAGAATGTAAACTCCTTAAACAAAGCATTTTGTTCTTCATATTTGATTACCTAGCACTTAACACAGTGCTTGGCACACAGTACACGCTTAATAAATGCTTTTTGATTTACTAAGTGGCAATTTTGGAAGGCAAACTGTGATAAAATAAATCATCTGGGTTGTGGGAAACGTTAGATGCCAGGGTTTCAGTGATATCTTATCTGCAGTAGGTCCTAGCATCACAACTGTACATAATAGAATAAAAATGCCTCCTTCTTAAGTACAGTCTTTATTGAGCAACCTTTCAGCCCATTACCAACCTGACTCTTAGGATTTGTTAGAGATCACAATCCATCATCACAGTTCTTCTCTCCAGCTTTCTTGGGATAATAGAATATTAGCAAGTCTGCAAAACGTTGCCCTCTAGTAATTATCTCTGGATTTGAGATGGTTCCAATAAGTATGACAAATATAAGCCAGTGAAGTGGATTATGATTTCCAACAACATAGCAGAGGATTGAAATATTGCCCATCCACACCATCTGAAGTGGAAAGAGAGGGGGCAGATATGCTGTCACTGAGGATTCTGGGCCTATTGCTACCCTTCTTTGCTTCATTGACATGTGAAATAGGTTTGAGCTGGAGACTCCAGTGAAATCTCAACTTGTTACACTGCATTGAAGCTTTATTCGGTCTCCATGCCCTAAAATTCTGCATTGAATGGAGTGTCTGCCAACCTGCTACCTTTGTTGTTCTTCAGGTTAGAGGGCTTCTTTGTCAGTGATGTTATTTTCTGTACACAGGAATCTGCATTCTTGCCCCCAGAATGGTTTAATGAGCAGAAGTAGATCTTTCTCCTTGAATAATTGACTGTATCTACTTACATCTTGTTCTTAACTTCTGGGTCAGTAGGGTATTTTATCCAGATTAAGTTTTCCCTATCTTCATTATACTTCTTTAATTTATCAGCCAGGAGCCTTGCTACATCCTGTGAAACCCTGCTTCTTTGCATACTTGGCAGTTTTTACTGGTCTCCCCTCATAATAGTTTTAGAGAAGAATTAGCAAGTTTTGATGACAAAGAATGCAAGAGGGAAAAGGACAAATCTTAAATAACTGGTGCAGTTTATATGAGAATGTATAGAGTGTGTTCATTTAGATTTGCAACAAACTAATTTTGATGCAGATCTTGATTTTCTGTATAGCTAGTGAAGTCCCACCACCTGTTACTCTCCTTACCCCAGAGTTATTTAATTATTGCTGACACAGAAGTCACCTCCTTCCAACTCTTACCCTCACAATCTTTCACCCCTGTTCTCTTTAACTCCACCCTTCCCTTGTCACTCTTCATCTCTTCTCACCGGGAATTCCATGCTGGACAAACATCCTGTTATTCTGGGATCTCTTCCTTTTATACCCTTTGATCTGTTTGCCCTTAGAGACCTGACTTTTCCCAGATGCTGCTGCAGCCTTGGTTGTTTTATTTAGCATTGGCTGTTTGTACCTTCTCTTGTACTCCTCAATCCAATCGTCCCAGAGAAAGAAAATACTCCTTCCCCACTATCACATCCAGACTGTCCCTTTGTAAACATCCTCAGCAACTTCCCCTCCTTTGAAATTTACTCTACTGGAATTTTTCCCCCTTTATATACAGATTATGGTCCTGGTTGTTTACTTGCCTCCCCACACCCAGTTCATTCTCCTTTTCCATTCAAGGGGTTCAGCATCAACTGCTGCTCTTATACTAGGGGACGATATACTCTTTAGTTAGTATTCTTTAAGGTGCCCAAATCTCTCAGTTCTTTATGGATGTTCTCACCATAGGTCTCACTGTTTAGCTACAAAAGTTCTACTTCCTTGGTCAATAACTTGAGATTTTTTTTATCAGATCACAATTTCTTACCGTTCTCACCATGCTTAAACCTATTGTTCACCACATCATGGCCCCCAATTCCTCCAACTTTCAGTCTTCTCTCTGGTGATTACCCCTGCTCTACCTGCACCTTCATCCTTTCCAAATGTCAGCCTTTTAATTAACCATTTAAATTCCATAATGCCACCTACTCTTGAATCCTTTGATCTCTGGTCATACTCATCCCTTGCCAAACCCCAGCCTTGGATCACTCCCATCATTGACTTCCTCTGTTCCCCATTCACACAGGCTGACCTAGTACACTTTGCATTTATGTTGTCTAATCTCTACTAGACCTTCGATGCAGCAAGGCAGTCCTTTTATTCCTCTTTAATTGATTCACTTCCTTGCTGCAGAAACATCTAAACCTCCTCTCAAGTTTCCTACAATTCCCCCTACACCCATCCTTTTAGCTGAAGTCCTTGCTTCTAATTTCACTGAGAAAATGAATGCATCAGCTAGAATTCCTTCCTCTTCTTCATGTCAGAGCCCCTTGGCATGACTCCTCACTCTCGGCATTTCCCCTAGCCTCTTAGAATGAAGTGGACCTTTTCCTTGCCAAGGCCAGCTCCTCCTTATGTGAGCTTTATCTTGTTCAGCTTCCTGTCCCTTCCATTTTATCCATGTGATTACAGACCTAATCATCTGCTTTCTCTATGTCTGTTGAATCTTCCAGCCTCTCTCTTTCCACTGGTTCCTTCTCTCCTGTCCTCAAGCATTCTCAAGTTGGTCTTGTCCCTCAGGCTTCACTATGCTTTTCTGCGACTTGAAGCTTTCGTCCTATACCTCTCGTCCCTTTCTGAATCAAACTCCTGAAAAAAACTGTCTGCACTCGCTGCTTCTATACCATTATCCCTCAGCATCCCTTCTTAGCGTTATCCCTCCACCCTTTTGCAGTCTGGTTTTCACCTTATCCCTTAACTGAAATTATTTTCTCTAAATTTACCAAAGATCTGTTAATGGCCACCTCTGATGACCTTTTCTCTGTTTTCATCCTCCTCATCCCATCAGCTGTATTGGTTACTGTTGAACAACCTCTTCTGCTTACTTTTCTCTCTGAGTTTTTGAGACCTGCTGTTCCTCAGATCCCTTTGCTAAGCTCTCATCATCCATATCATACTTTTCCCTACTCTGGGTGTTTCCCAAGGTTTCCTCCTGGTCTCTCTTCTCTCTCTACACCCACTTGGTTATCATAAGCACCCACCTCAGTGCAGATGACTCATAGATCTATATATTCCACCATCATTTCTCCCCTGACCTTCAGTCCCCGCTTCTCCAGTGACCTATTAGACAGTTCCAAACAGATATGTGGCATTGTAATGGGAATGCAAATTTGGAAGATCTTCCCTGCCCCTAGGCTAAAGTGCACCTGAAGCCTGGGGTGGGAGGCTTGTTTTTTAGTAGATACTTTTTGATTGGCCAGTGGGTCCAAAAGGTTGTTACATTCTCTGAGCCAGGAGAAGGCTATATAAGCCCTGATGTGTAGCTTTGTTTTGGGGGCTCCCTTTGAGAAGTGTTCTGTGATTTGATCTGTATTCTGGGAAGCCGTTGTCCAGGGCCCCCCCGGCTTTGAAAAACCCAGATGTGGAAACCCAGATGTTGACTGGGTATGGATGTAATGGTTGGACAGTTTGGAAATCTGTCTACTTGATCTGTTTCTGTCTTGATAATTCTGCCTGTATACTTTGAAGTTCGGGGTGCTGACCTTTTCTCCTGAACAAGGTAAACGATATGTCTGACTGATTAAAGTAAGCTTGTTAACCCATTTTGAGTTGCTTTCCTTTAACAAAGCAGATCCAAGAACCTGTATGGGCAGCCACCCTGAGCACGCTTGGGGTGCTTGCTGCTTACAGGCATGCATCTCAAACTAGCAAGGATGTTTCTTTTTTTTGTTTTGGTATTCCTCGTACCTAGTAGGCATGTAATAAATGATTGTTAATTGAAGGGATTCATTTATACCAGTACAGAGACCATGAAGGATTAGAATAAAACGAGATCATTTCAGATTGCTGGGATCAGGACAGGTCTTCATAAATAGGTAGCTTACCATGTGGTCCTTGAAGGATGGGTACGATTTTGGCTAGGAGAGATGAATTACAAAATTCATCTAATAACCATTCTCAAAAATCAAGTAAAAAGAGTTTTAAGCTGCCACTCCACAAAGAGAAATATCCCCAAATATGCCAATTGTAAGAGTGATTTAATATTTATTAAATGTTAATAGTGAGTCTGTCATTGCATTCGATACTGATATCACTGTTCCCTGGATTTTCATAAAGAGAATCTTCCAGTTAAAAAAAAAAAAGTGAACAGTGAACAAAGTCACTCTTCAAAGTCAAATTGATCTCTTACTTTATTACTTAAGTTTTCTCATCTGTCCTTATATTCCTTTTCTTGACTTCATTGGGAATTGTCTATTCCCTAAGGGGGAGACCGGTCATCTG
Source organism: Petaurus breviceps papuanus (assembly GCF_028583685.1). Lineage (NCBI taxonomy): Eukaryota > Metazoa > Chordata > Mammalia > Diprotodontia > Petauridae > Petaurus > Petaurus breviceps. The sequence goes on along the minus strand of NW_027186546.1, from coordinate 8,094,465 downwards.
GTACATTTTACTCTCTTCTTTTCCCAGGAGAAACATTTTTTCAAGCATTGTCAGTTTTCCCCAGTGCTTATCTGTATATGAATGAGATTAAAAGATAATGTCATTGGAACAGAACATTGCTAATATGATAATAGAATCCTGTTGGTGGGGAGGGGAGGTGGAAGGAAATAAATAGCTTTTCAAAGTAGAGGTAGTTTTGTTCAAATGCCTTTTAAATGATGTATTTTCAAAGGAAACCTTTTTGAGAATCTCAGTACTCACTTTGAACAAAGTTACCAAAATAAAAACTATGCTTTTGGAACTCTGTCAGAAAGAACTTGCTGAGCTTCTGAAGCATTTTATAATACTACCCAATGGAGCTTCCATAAATACACACATAAAAATACCACTCACTGTAGGCTCCTCCATTTATGAAGAAATTCCTAATTAAACCAGGACTAGGGTGGGAGAGCTTCTGGGGAGTCGTACTTGTGTTTCTTTTTTTGACAAAATAGAACATACAAACCAAACGAAATCTGGTAGATCTTGGAAGGAATTTGAAGAGAAGAAAGGTTTTTGTTATGCTTGGTTTCTAGGCAATATTCAATTGCCATAATTAGGAATCCTTAGCTGAGAGAAACAGAAAGGACCCTGACGGAAATCTAGACAGAGGTGACTAAATGCTGGCTCCCTAGTAACAGTCTCCTTCCAGACACTGCAGTAGGAAGAACCCTTAGTAGATTGGTTGGTTTTTAAAAACAAAACATTTCACTAGTTCAACCTCTTTAAATTTACTTGAAGTCAAAAGATTTCAAGACACCCAAATCTTGATTTATTACTCTAACTAGAAACAGCTTGTAAAAAATCATTTTTATTGAGAAGGGATTTTTTTTTGGTATGTATTTTTTTTAGAATGTACTAAACAGTACCTGGCACAGAGTTAGGTGCTTAATAAATGTTTATTGATAGAATGATTTGAAGTAAGACATATTTTTGTATTCTTGATCTTTAATGGAAGAAAAATTCCTTCATAATAAGATATATTTGAAAAAATAGTCAGTTATCAAAAATAACTAAATCATATTTGTCAATGTGTAACTAAGGATTCCTACTGGTATGTGGCTTGTTAGAAAGTCAATAAGGAGGGGCGGCCAGGTGGCACAGTGAGTAAAAGCACCGCCCCCAGTGTCAGGAGACTCGGGATCAGTTCTGGCCTCAGATACTTGGCACCCACACAAAATAACTGGCTGTGTAATCTTGAGCAAGTTACTAAACCCCAGTTGCTTTAAAAAAAAAAGTCAATAAGGTCATGTAATAATTAGCAAGAAAATTAAAATTTAGTTCAATTTGTATAATGTTTAGGGCAGGTGGGCATTGGGCAAAAGGCAGGCAGCAATCTTGAGGTAGTCATGTTGCATTTAAAAATCTTAATTTTGTTTCATAATACACAAAACTTATTTAGCCTTTTCAAGTGATTTCTAGAAGACAATCATTTTTTAAATATTTCAGTTAAATGTAAAGGTGACATGATAAAGTTTAGGGTTAAATTTATTCTTTTTTTTTTTTAAGCAATTGGGGTTAAGTAACTTACTCAAGGTTACACGGCCAGTTATTTCTGGGTGTGGTCCTGAGTATCTGAGCCCAGATTTGATCCAGGTCATCCGGACACTGGAGCCGGTACTCTTACTCGCTGTGCTACCTGGCCACCCCAAGCAATTGGGGTTAAGTAACTTGCTCAAGGTTACACGGCCAGGTGTTTCTGGGTGGGTGCTAAGTGTCTGAGCCCAGGATTCGATCCCCAGGTCATCCCAACACTGCAGCCGGTGCTCTTACTCGCTGTGCTACCTGGCCACCCCTAAATTTATTCTTTGTAAAATACAGAAGAGTGATTATGAGTGAAAAAGAAAGGTTGAACTAATCCTCACAGGTCTCATATGGTGATGATGATGGTGATAGTAATAATGTATATATACCATGTGAAGTTTGTAAATCACCTTGCAGAGGTAGGTATAGCAGATAGTATCCCCATTTTACAGTTAAGGAAACTGAGGCTAAAAGGAGTTAAGTGATTTGCCCATGGGTGCATGGGAGCAGAATTCGTGTCTTTCTGACTCAATACTTATTCATTATGCCTCTCTTTGGGGTATTTTTCTTAAATAACTAAATAGTTTTAATTAAAAAGTGCATTTTAATGTCTTGATTGATATGTCTTTAATGATATGATTTAATGTCTTTAATGATATGATTTAAGAATTCTTAAGTAATCTTTATAAGAAGTAAAAAAAAATCTAGTTCTAGTTAGAGTAATTGTTGTCAGTATTTCTTGAATTCCTACTACATATGTACCTGATACTCCATAAAACACGCTAGACGTAGAAGATGCAATCTCTGACCTGGAAATGTTCATTATTGCTTTTTTTTTTTCCCCAGGAAAAAGCAGCAGCATTGTTAGGGGCAATAGGAATATGATTGACATAATTAATGAGTTAGGAAAATAGTTCACAAAATAAGAAAGTCCAGTGACTTTTACTACTTTTAGGAAATGCATTGAGAATTACTGGTTCTAGAAAAAATTTTGTATTCTCTTTTTCTGTGTGTTTGGGGAGGAGGGGGTTAGCGCAGTGCTGTGTGTGTGTGGGGAGTGTCTTTCATCCTCTTTAAGGGATTCTGTGAAAGCCAATGGCAGCCAGAGACCACTGGCCTAGGGTATTGGAAAAAGAAAGACATGGAGTGGCTATGATAATACTGTGAGAGATAAGTTGGAGAGGTAGCCTGAAGCCAAGGGAATGTGATGGAGTAGTAGGTTATGAGAATGATGGGCATTGACATTTCAAAATTTGGATGTGGTCAGGGCAGAGGAATTTAACAGGGAATGAAAATACTACTTGGATTGAAATTACTTTCTCTAAGAGAAAGTAGGAAATGTTGCTTTTTAATATATTCATCTAAAAGGAAAGATCATTTATAATCAATATATGAAATATCTAGAAAGCATTGTGAGCACAGACCTCAGTATAAGATACTTAGTGGCTAAATTATACCAAATATTTATAATAAATATTTCAAAGGGTTTGCCCATTGTTTGCTATATTTTTATATATGAGGGCAGGGTAGAGTAAGGTGAATTTAAGCATATATTCCAAGTACCTTATTGTAGAAACAATAATGCTGCACATTTTCTATTAGAGGAACTATGAAAAATACATTTAGACTCAATTATGAGGATATATAGTAATACACATATATAATCTAAATACAAATACTTCACTAGATAGTGATAGGTCTATAAGATGTGAATTCACCTTATTAATTTATTAATTATATTTTAAAATCAGTTAACTTGTGAATTTATGGTGGTTAAGGCCTTTTGAACCAAATCACATTTCCATATAACATATGTAAACTCGATTCAAATAATACACAAATCATATTCATTAGGATGTTAATGAAGGGTCTGATATATAAATATATATATTATATATCTTACAGATGAATGATATAGTCTGAACTGAACTTTTGGTGTTTTTAAAATTAAAAGGATCTAGCTTTCTCACACATAAATGGATACCACCACTGCTAGTTCTGGGTGGAGAGAAGGCTGAAATGCTTAAAAAAAACCAAAACACCAAACTCCAATAACACATAGACACACCACAAAGAAGAGAAACAGCTGAAACATTCATACCCATTGAAGCTATTTTTTAAATGATCAAAGCAAAGTTCTCTTGCAGCTAAAAATATTATAGATCAGAGGTTCTTAACATTTTGTGTGTCATGGACCCCTTTCACAGAATAATATATCTTAAATGTGTAAAATGAAATACATAGGAATACAAAGGAAGCCAATTATATTGAAAGATAGTCATCAAAATATTTTAAAAAAACGAGTTCATGGATATGTGGTTAAGATGCCCTGCTTCAGAGCACATGAGTCACCTGAAGTACTGGGAACAGTGGAAATGAAATGGGAAACAACACAAGATATCCTAAGAACATTTTCAAAGGGATACTTCAAAGAAATCAAGCAGCTGTTTGCTATGCTTTAAAGGACCAAATTAAAAACAAGAACAAGCTAGAAAGATTTTTTTTTTTGATCATGCAATTAAATGGAATTCAGAGTTAGGAAAAATAGGAGTAAATAATGAAAAAGTCAGAGGGCATCTAGGTGCTGCAGTGCACATAGTGCTGGATTTGGATTCAGGAAAACCTGAGTACAAACCCTGCCAAAGACACTAGCTTTGTGACCCTGGGTAAGTCTGTCAGCCTTTTTCTCTTCAAATGAAACAATATATGTAAAGTGTTGTGTAAATGTTAGTTATTATCATTATATTATTAGTAGTATGAATTGTATAATAGGAAATTCTCACAATCCATACAGGCAAGTAATATGGGCTCAAAAATCATTGAATTACTCAAATTTGATCCATATACATCAACCCAAGCAAAATACTGAGAAATGAGATTATGATAAAATATTAACAGGATTACTGATGTCATATAGAATTGGGGGAAGGAAGGAAGGATCTGAATACTATATTTCAGGAAATTATCCATGAAAATTTCCCAGAATTAAATAGAATGCACAGGACTCCAATAAGGAGGAATCCAAGCCTTAAAACACACACAGACACATACGTTAAAACTTAAGTGCTACAAAACTTAAGAAAAATACTTCAGTCTCCCAGAAGGATAGAAATAATTTACTTTAGATCACAGTGATTTTTTTCATGGAGGACAAAGGAAGACTGAAAAAATTGGAGCACAGAATTTACAAAATTAAGAAACATGGACAGGGGTGGCCAGGTGGCGCAGTGAATAAGAGCACCGGCCCCAGAGTCGGGATGACCTGGGATCAAATCTGGGCTCTGCTACTTAGCACCACACCCAGAAATAACTGGCTGTGTAACCTTGAGCAGTACTTAACCCCAATTGCTTTAAAAAAAAAAAAGAAACATGTGCTACAGACACAGACTTAACTACCCAACAAATTTAGCAGCTCTATAATGATGGAAGATAGATATTTGGGAAGCATAGAGACTGAAAAATTTATATAAAAAGCTTGACTGCTACAAGAAAGTTATTGATCACAAACAAGCTTCCCAGCCCAAAAGATAAGTAATTAAACAACAAAGGTAAAATCACTGTTGACCAAATGTGAAAATACTCAGAAAGCTAAATTGGTTAAATCACTAGGTCTTCAAAGGGGTGTCAGAGAAACCGACCGGGGGCGGGAGAAAGATACTTCCTGGGGAAACTGTTATCCTTGATGAAGGTGAAGTCCAAGTTAAAAGTTTTTAGTAGAAGCAAGGGAACTTCTTTCAGGGCAGTTTTGTCAAGTTTGAATTAATAATAGAAATAATAAGGGTAACAAAGAATATATTCTCTTCCAAGGGAATAATTGGAGACTATTTACTAACAATTGTAATATTAATTAGTAAATGTGCATCGTATGCTTGTGGCATTATTGATTATTCATCTGTTTGTTATGTGATGGGTTCACCTTTTCCAACTGTATACTTACTTGATATCATTTTCATCTTTCTTTGTATGCAAGTAATACAGATGTGATCTCTTTTTCCTTATATTTCTTTTTTCCTTACCTAGGTGGTGAGCCCAGGCACCCAGGTACACAACCTACGTGTCATCCTTAACTCCCATTCCCCATATCTAGTCGGTTTCCAAATTCTGTCAATGCTACCTTTACAGCATCTCTTATATATGCCCCACTTCTCTTCAGGGACCCTGCCCCCACCCTAGCAATAGACTTTTGGTTTCCCTGCCTCAAGCTTTCTATACTTCCCTTCTTCCACTCAGCTGTCATAGTGATATTCCCAAAGTACTAGTCTACCACCCTGTCACTGTCACCACCACCATCACCTCACCCCTCTTCAGCTAAAATCCCACCTTCTGTAAGGAGCTGTTTCCTAACCCTTTTAATGCTAGTTCCTTTCCTATTTGAATATAGTTTTTTTGTATATTATCTTCTCCCCATTCAATTATGATTTCTTCAGGATAGGAACTGTGTTTTCCTTTCTGGCACATAGTAGGTGTTTAATAAATGTTTCTTCTTATTGACATCAAGTCATTCATCTTTTTTCAACTTTCACTTTTCTACTTTATGTGAAAGTCATAAGACTGTGAAAATCAGAACCCAATAATATACTACTTAAAAAAATAGTATTTAATGCATAAAATCTAAGTTGATTTCAAGTGAAAAGGTGGTCTGAAATTTTCCATGCTATTGCCAATTCATGAAAAGTGGGAGGGACACTAACTAGTATTAGGCAAAATCAAATTCAAACCAGAAACTATTACAATATATAAAGGATATTATAGTTTGCCAGAAGGTTCTTAGTGGCATAAGAGTATACTGGTTTTACATGTATGTAAATAGCGATTCACTTTCCCCATTTACACCACCAGCTATGCCAGTCATGTATCTCTCCACTGCCCATTGGGTCACTTCAACTTTTGTTCCTTCACAGATCACAGTTTCCCATGATTCATAGTCATCTATAGCATCATCATATTAAAATGTATTAAAATTGCTTTTGTGTGTTAGGGATCATCTTAAAATTAATGGAAATGCTATGTGTGTAATTTCCTAAATTCAATTCAGGCCAGTCTCTTTTTGTTACTGTATTCTCATTCCTTATCTGCCATGACTGTGCAGAGTAATACAGAATCTCAGAATTAAAATGAATGTCAGTTGGGGCGGCTAAGTGGTGCAGTGAGTAAGAGCTCCGGCCCCGGAATCGGGAGGACCCAAGTTCGGTTCCGGCCTCAGACACTTAACACCCACACAAAAAAACTAGACCTGTAACCTTGGGCAAGTTACTTAACCCCAATTGCCCTCCAAAAGGCAAAAAGTAAATAAAATAAAATAAAATGAATCTCAGAAACACCTATACCTGAACAAGAATCCCCTCTGTATCATGCTCAACAAGTGGTAATTCAGCCTTTTCTTCAAGATCTCCAGTGAGGGGAATTCCACCTGAGGCAGCCCATTTTATTTTTTTAATAGTTCTAATTGTTGGGAAATTTTTCCTTCACATCAAATTTTAATTTGCCATTTACAATTTCAATCCATTTTTCCTAGTTCTGCCCTCTGGGGACAAGCTGAAAAAGTCTAAGCTTGTTTTTAATGTAACAGCTCTTCTAATACCAGAACACAGTTTCTCTTCTTCTGGATAAATATCTTCAGTTTTTTCAATTGTTACTCATGTTGTATGATGAATTAGAGATCCTTTACCATCATGATTTGTCCTCTTCTGAATATTCCCCAATTAATTAATATCCTTGCTGAAATATGGTACCTAGCCTGAACACAGTAACCCAAATGTGATCTGATCAGGGGAGAAAACATGCACTAATAGTCTTCCTCCATGGGCTACAATTTAGGGAATAAAGCATCCTTCCTTGACTTGTTTTTCGTTATGTGACTTAGTAGGGTAGGTCAGACTCTTTTGCATAGGTATGAACCTTAGTGAGGAAACCCTATGGCATTTTTATCGTTTTATTTTCGTTTTGCATCACAGACATTTCTTGAGAAAAATTCTCTTCCTCTCCATATTGAATCCTCCAACATGACAGGAAAAAAAAAGAAAACATTTGAGAAAAACACCTAATGCAGTGATTGTATCTGATAATTTGTAAAACATTTTGTCCTAGTAGATTGCTACATCTTTACTATAGGAATGAGATGTGTTTCATTATCTATTCTCTGACTGTGGGATTGGTCTCTGAGTTCACCCTCCTTTTAGTGATACTTTCATTTACCATTTTGTCATCATTATGTTGTTTTTCAGTTTCTACTTATTTCACCCTATATCACTTCATATAAATCATCCTATGTTTCTCTGATTTTTCATATTTGTCATTTCTTACTCTTTAATAATATTCCATTATATTTCTATGTCACAGTTTATTATTGTTATTATTATTCAATTGGTAGACGTTGATTTTGTTCTTCTTTATCACCACCAAAGAGTTCTGCTGTTAATATTTTGGTAGCCCTATAGTACTTTGGGCATAGTACAATCAATTTAATATCAATTTCAAACAGGATCCTGGAGGGCCCACCCTCTTTGCAGGGGTTCTTAATCTTTTTGTTTTCTCTTGTCTTGGATAGTCTGATGAAACCTCTGGACTCTTCAGAAAAAAATGGCTTTTTAAAATTAATAATTGAAGAAAATGCTAAATATCAATTAGAAGTTAGTGAAAATAAAGATGTGAGGTCCCGTTATCCAAATTCATGGACACCCTGAAATTTATCGGTAGACCCCATGATGTTCTATAGACCTCTATAAAACCCTGATATATAGGGAATCTCTCACTTGTATGTAATGTGTGCAGGACATTCTTTATGATGATGGTTAAGTACCTTTGGTGAGTGAAGATCTCCTTGTTTTATGCCTCAGTTAATAATTGATTATCAGGAGTTAGTTGAACAAAAGTTCTCTGTGATAAATATGTATTAAGGAATCTTGTAAGATCTGTGTGTGGGAGACACTCTTTTAGAAGAGAGCCTCTAAGGATGCATTTTGTATTATTGTCTCCAGTATATAGTTGTTTTTTGGTATTAATAAAAAAAAATGGCAATAACCAGCCTTTATGTAACACTCGAATGCTAAGATAACATGTTATCTCATTTGATCTTCACAAAAACCTTGTGAGAGAGGTGCTGTTTTTGTCCAAATTTTGTTGTTGGGGAAACTGAGGCAGGTAGGATAAATGACTTGACCAGAACTAGTTTCTGATCAAATAAATAGTTTCTGAAGTGGTATTTGATCTCAGTTTTTCCTAAGTCCTTGTTCAACATTGTATCTAATGAAAGGACCTTGTATTCTCTACCTTTTTCATTTTTTGTTTCCCTGTGAAAAAGTGTCTACTCTAGAAAATAATCTGCAAAAGCTTTCCTGTTTCTTTTGTTTTCTTCAAGGATACTTAGAAATATGTAGATGACTCTCATAAAGATTTCATAAAATTAAGAAAGACATTTGTGTTTGTTAATTATCTTCAATGTCGTCTTACTTTTTTTTCAATAAATAATGCCATTTGTGACTTCTGTATCCTTTTGTTATCTTTCCCTACCTTAGTTATCTTAAAAACCAATCCTCAGTGCTTTTATAATTGTGTTGTTGCCTGTGGCTTGGATTTGGTGCTTGGTTTTATATGTCTGCTTTTCTTTACTTCATGTTCATAACATTTCTATTTCCTTGAGTTCTGTGGTGCCAGTCCAAAAGTTGTGCTGCCATGTAATTAATGTTGACCCTAGATTGCTGTAGAAACATTGACAAATCTGTATAATTTTTGTGTCTTTGTTGCCCTTTTCCCATTCCATCTGTAAGTTTTCTTAGGATCTGATTTAGTTTTATCTGATGGTAAGCTTTGTACAGATGCTTCCCCCCTCACTCCCCGGCCGCTTTCGACTGATTCAAGAAGTGATACGACTTGCTGTCTTTTGCATCCCCTTAATTGTTCTACAAAGAACAATTCTAAACCAGTAGTGTCAAATGAGAATAGAAATGGAAAAGAAATGGATGGTTGTGGGCTGCAGAGTGACTTTGAAAACCACAAATTAGCATTATTTATGTTGTATCATATTTTTATCTTGTTAAACATATCCCACTTAGGTTTTAATCTGGTTCTAGTTGCACTCCGGAATTTTGTGGGCTGCCTGCTACTAGCTGCTCAGCTCCTAACAGTGTTGGCCTTTACTCCCTGCCATGTCCATTTGCTTAGCCAGGAAACCAGTGGAAACCTGAGAGATGATTTCCCAGCTCTAGTCTCCTTGTGGTAGTGACTACTTGCTAATAATGATTTAGCTTTGCTTTATAAATGGCAGCTAGGTGGTAGAGTAGATACAGTGTTTGGGCTGGAGCCAGTTCCTGAGTTCACCTTCCTGAGTTCAAATCTAGCCACAAATACAATAGGAGCCTAGGCAAGTCACTTAACCCTGTTTGCCTCATTTAACCCTGTTTGCCTCAGTTGTTCTTCTGTAAAAAATGAGCTGGAGAAGGAAATGGCAAACCACTCCAGTATCTTTGCCAAAAAAATACCCAAATGGGGTCATAAAGAATGTGACAAGGTTGAACAACAGCAAATTTGTTTAAAAATATTTACAATCAGAATCAATGTCACGATCCCTTTTTTTCCAGAGTTTTAACAGCTGGTTAAACAGGTTGCATTGAAGCTATGCACCATTTTTTTTCTCTAGCTTTTCTTCTAATTTGCCTCCTTGTAAAAAATTTCCACACTACTTTGATACATTTTTGACTAAAAATATTCTTATCATTAACTTCTATAAAACAGCAATTAATTTCTGCATTAAAACAATTTTTCAAGGCTAAAAATTAAATCACAGCATGTTCTTGGCATAGGGACCAAGTATTTATGAGAGAAGCTTTATGAAAGGGTACATCAAGTTACAGTTGAGCTACTTCATAGTCTAATTCCATTTATATTATTGTATTAGGCAGAGTATCAAATTATTATACTCCCCATATGGTACCACGAGTAATTAATCTTGTATATTTACTTAAAAAAAATAACCCTTGTGTCTTATTTTCTAAACTCGTTTGTAAACTTCTTGTAGGCAGAAATAGTCTCGTATTTCTTTTGAGTTTTCTACAATGTTATATACATTTTAGTTATTCATTAAATACTTATTGAGTAAATGATTTAGGGTGTTGATAATGGTTGCATTGATTTGTTTAGATTTAACAGGAATATATTTTAGTTGTGGCAGTAGGCATCCAATAAATGTTTGAGGATGATTCCATAGTGATTCTCAGAGGGAGCCCATAGGACTTTGTATTATAAGAAGCATAAGGCACCTTTTTTTGAATGCTGTTTGCCACCTATATACCAGCAAATTGGGATTCAAAGATCTGTTGATTCCACGTTTGTGACCCTTTTCCTCTTATCCCCTGCTGCCAGGGGCACCATCCTCAGGGGTCACTGCCCCATTGTTATCATTTGGTGCCCTTACCATATACACTAGAAACTCTTGGAATATGCATAGCAAATCCAGATAAGCTCTTTGGCTGATGTAGCCTCCCTAGCTATTTCATGGGAATGGCTAAAAAGTCCTTCAAGCTACTTTGGGGAGCAGTTTCGCTTCTTTGCCAAAAGGCCAAGAGAATTTGGAGATGAATGATATGTTACACCCGCATTTTAAAGGTACAACCAACATTTGCGTTTTGTACAATGTAATTGCTGCCTACTCCTGTATTAAATTTAGCTAGATGGGTCTTTTTTTTTTCACAAGAGCAAAATGCATTTCAGCTTACTGCAATGTAGCTCTTGGGGTTTTCTCAGCGGAAAAGAATGAACAGAATCAGCTGAAATTTTATTGTCTGTTGGTAAACACTTTGTACATTATTTCAGCCAGCTCTAATTAGATTTATTTTAAAGCTCAGTTCCCATAAAGTGTAGTGACAGCCAACAATAAAAATCAAATGCTGATTCTAATAAAAACACACATACACACAATCACACCAGAACTAGTTGTAATTCATTCTTGTGTCCTTTTAGCATAGCTCTTGAAACATGTTGATGGAGAGACATTTTAATTTTAGACCCTCAGAACATCAGAAGAATACTAACCTGAGGAAGAAGAGAACACCTGCAATGTACCTTTTATGGTATGAATGAATGGTGTTAGAATTAATTTTAATTGTGAAGGAAAAAAAATTTGTTTTCTGATATCCATCAAATTTTCAAAGCAAGTTGTTTGCATTCAAAGGGAGACTTCATTGTGAGGGTACAGCCAACATTTGAGGGTCGTCTGTATTTGGGTCAGTATGGTAATTCTTTAGGGGCTGAGCATTCATCTTTTATTGGTTTATAATGCCTGCTGTAATTATGCAGCATTGCATTAATGCATATTACTTTTGATAGCGCCAGTCCATCTATTACATAAGCTATTTTTTCTCACTTTTAGAATTTATTTTGTTGTGCAAAAATTTCTGCTCTGTTTGAACACTTATGTCACCAGTCTTCTATGTATTTTTTGATTTTTAAAAATTGAACTTAAATACCCATAATAAAATGAGTATTTCTGTATACATATAAGATTATACATGAAACTAAACATTATATAGAACTTGCTTTTCTTTTTAAGTGTATAATAAATTGAACATCCAACTTCCAAAACTGTTTTGCTTGTATGTGAAGCTGTCTAGCTTTTCTTCTGTGCATTAAAAATATTTTAGTATCCTTTTCTTTTGTGGGGTGCTGTGGAACTCTATCCCTAGCCCCTCTTCCTCCTACATACATATTTCTTTCCATACCGATTTGTCCTTTCAAATTCCTTAGGCAGTATCTCCAACTAGAAATACCTCCATGCCATGAATTCAATAAATATAAATAGATGATGATAATCTGTTTATTAAAAAGTGACTATGCCAGAGCATTCAGGTTTCCTAGCTCTATTCATTGTTAAAACACCTTGAAGTGAATAGGGGCCTCAGTTCAACTGAGGGAGCATGCATTTGAATGCTCAGCCTTTGAAGAAATGCTATATTGATCTGAATATAGGTAACTCCATATATAGTCTGTGCCCCCAACGTGAAATCTCTCTGAAAAGTTGGTATAATCTGATTTAGGCTGTGTTCAGGTTTATACTGGCTAGACTTGGGAGAAAAAAAAGTGTCTTCAGATCACTCATTGTGAAAAAAAATGAGCATGTAAAGTCACATATGTATCAAAATATTCATAGCAGCACGTTTTGTGGAAGCAAAATAAAACACCCTGAAAACAAAGTGGGTAGCCACCAGTTGAGGAACAATTGAACAAGTTGTAATAGAGTATGTAATGATGGATATGAAGAATTCAGAGGAACATGGGAAGATTTGTATGAAATGTAGTGCAAGGTAAAATAAGCAGAACCCGGAAAACCATGTAAACATTGATGACAACATTATTGCAGAAAACAGCACTTAAAGGCCATGGAACTTAGATTAATTGCAATGACCAATTCTTGTCCCAGAGGATGGATTATGAAACACAATCCCTTCCCCTGGGTAGGTAATATGTAGGACAGATGGGAGACATTGCCAACTCTTCTAGACATGGCTGGTTTTGTCCCATTTGTGTTTCATTATTTGTCTTTATTTCAGAGGAGCATCAATTAGGGTAGTATACCACAGGAGAGGACTGTGGCATAAAAACAAAAGATTATCAACATAACTTTTAGAGAAGATACTATCAGATATTTATTTTCTTGGCCATTGAGTTGGAAGTGCCAAGTCAGGGCAAAGGCATATGAGAATTAGACCCAGAGCCAAAGCCTCCTAAATAGATATGTTTCTGGGGAAGTTTGCCAGGGATTACATACTCATAAATTGGGACAATTCCAAGGAAACTGAAGAGGATTGTTACCTAGCTACACCTATTCAGAGCTTAGGCATAAATGGTTCTGTCAGCACAGGAAATGACAAAATAAGCAGACTGTCTCTTTTTTCTTTATTCCATCTGTATTATAGTTCTTAAATAAATGATCAGAACAACATTCTGTCAGAGAAATATGGTGGTTTTTTTGTTCTTAGAAGTGGTTTTAATTAGTTTATTCTGGGAGAATTTAAAAAAGTAAATTCCTTCTCTATAACGAGTAGCTCACTAACCAGTGGGATTGAGGTCATCACCTGCTTATCCAATTGGTGATGAACCGGTTTAGTGTTATCTTTCAAGGTGATTTCATCACACTTAACCAAGATGTTTCACTTAACTCAGGTGAAGCTGTTATTGCTTTTAAGTGTGAGGGTGATAGTTTGTTTCTGTACAAATGAGCCAAATTGCCTCATTGAAGTTCACCATAATGAATATTTTGCTTTGTGTTTTTCTCTTTCCCCTTTCCCCCCCAAAGGTTCTTAGCATGGTAATTAATGCAGCTTACAAGCCAGGAAGGGTATTGAGGGAACTACAGCTTGTGGAAGACCCACAATGGAATTTCCAGGAGGAGACCCTGAAAGCAAAGTAAGTGTTTTCAACTCTGGAAAACCTGGCTTTGAGTAATGCTTAATTTGCTATGTCTTATTGACCCAATAATGAGCAATTAAAAAAAACTAAAGGAGGTTAAAGTATTGTCCAGAAGCAATATATGCTATGTATGAATATAGATTTATATGAGTTTTATTATATCCAATTACCTTTTGGACAGGAACTTAGGCAATATATTTCTGTAAGTATGAGTTTGAAAGTCTTTTTTTTTTTATTGTTCAGTAGCAAGTATCTGGTTGGTTCATTTGAAAAGTAGACTATGATACTGTAGCCTTAAAGTAAACTTATGTATGCTTTGGTGGATATAAAGGAGAAAGACTTCTCATATACATGAAGAACATGTTTTAATACAAGTCCATGATTAGTACAAATAATGAATCCCCTGAAGTGGTCATTTATATTTGAATTCGTACTTTTCAAAGTTATAATTATATAAAATATGGTAATTGGTTCCAACCCTTTGGAAATAGGCAGTGAAAATTAGAATATTGCACCTACCTTGGGGAATTCCTTATTCACACAAATCTGGACCTAACTATATTGATAATCTGTACTTATCTGTACACAGCCCTTGCTCTCTGGAAGTGTTCTTTTTTTTAAGAATCCACATTTCTTTGGGGCAGATTGAGGGAGGTGGGTGGTAGTGATTCTTTCTTGGGATGGTAGATATTTTCTTCTTATCTCCATTGAATTGCAGGTAAACTTAACTGAAGGAGAAAATTTTTACATTGCTTTCAGTTTCCTGAAATATGAATTTCAGAGCCCTCAGCCAAATGTTTTAGTGGATGTAAGAATACATAGGTGATAGAGAAAGTACTTTGCTCCAGACAACTATATGTTAAAAAAATGCTTTGAAACTTGATGATTTTTAAAAAATTCTCAGTGCCCCAAAATAGATTAGCTGTTACTGGCTTACTTCCTCTGGAATCCATATTTCCTCCCAACTCATACTGTGCAAACACTTTTTTCATCTTCACCCTTGGCACATTGTATACATTGAAGACAAGTTTAAAAAAGAATAAGAATCTATATATATCTAGTCCAGGAGTTCTTAACTTGCGATACGTGAACCTTTTAAAAAATATTGAGTAATTTCAGTGTAACTGGGTTCCTTTGTAATCCTGTACATTTTATTTGACCCACTTCAGAGCATTTTTCTGAGTAGGGGCACAGGGCCATGGCACAAAAAAGTTAAGGAACTTCCTATCTTGTGTATGCATCCCTCTTTCCCTTGAAGAGGTTGCATCCTGCATAGAGAGTACCTAGGGAGCATGCTAAAAATTTTAAGAATCAAGAATTTTTTACTTAGAGCTAACCTAAATTAATCCTTCTCCAATATAAGTTCATCATCTCCTTTTGATGCTCACTGTATATTTGAAAAACTAGCACATGGCATTATCCTTATCTTGAACATCCCACTTATTGCCAGCAATTGACTAGCACTCCAGGTATATGTTCAGGGACATCTTCTGAACTATGACTTATTGTTGAAATCACTGATGGGATGATGATGCTTTACTAGACAATACAAGGTATAAAGTATCTATAAAACACTCAAGGGCTTTTGGGGGGTTGTTTTTGGTTTTTGATGGGCATTGTAGCATATCCATTCTGTTGGATGAAGTATTATTAGATTTGTCCTTCTGCTCTTTTATTTCTCAAAGATTAGCATCACATTGTTTCAAATACTTAATTTTTCTATCCACTCATTTTTTTTTTAAAGCAATCGGGGTTAAGTAACTTGCTCAAGGTTACACGGCCAGTTATTATTTCTGGGTGTGGTGCTAAGTATCTGAGCCCGGATATGATCCAGGTCATCCCGACGCTGGAGCCGGTGCTCTTACTTGCTGAGGCACCTGGACGCCCCTATCCACTCAATTTTAAGAAAGCTTTAGGGAAAGTCTGTCTGCAGCTCATTCTTACAAATATCATATATGGCACAGAAAAGGGAAATTGGAACTTTTCTCCTCTAAAATTACCTTTTTCTCCTCCACTAAAAAGAAAAGCATCAGTAATAGTAGAGCCTTTTTCTGGACAGCCAGGAAAATCTTTTTATTTTGGTCCCCAAATATAACCCCAAATTCAGTGCACATGGAATAAATCTAATAGATACAGACAGAATATTTTTAGTGGATCTGTGATCTCAGTGATTTGGGTATTTCCTTTTATCAACATAGATCATAGACCCTCCTCTGCTTTTTTCATTTTGTCTAACACTTATCCATACCCTTCCCTTAATTTTACATAGGGGGTCAACCTAACTTGATGGGGCCTTCATCAAGATCTCTTGATTACCTGAATACCCATATGACCCACACACTGCCATCCCTCTCATTTTACAAGACCTGGCCATTTATCTCTTTAACAGTAACTTATGCGATACTTTGTTCATATTGTACATTGTTGGTATTGTACTCTAGCCTAATAATATTCATTTTATGTTTTTCCTTGCTTTTTGGATGACACACTTCATTTTGATTTCTCAATGATTTAGCATTCTGTAATTTAAAGTTGTACACCATCACCAGAAACTGTTAATAATAAAATGATAAGTTTTTATTTCAGGAAGAAGCTTGGGGTCATTAAAAGCCCTACATAATTTGCTTCACTCTTCCTTCTGTTTAATGTTGGGCCTAGTTCATTGTCTTTGGTAGTGCCTATCCAAGATATATACATGCACAATACATTTATGTATATGTGTGTATATATGTGCACATAACACATACATACATGCATACATACGTACATACATACACTGTATGGATGGTTAGGTTGGACTTTTTTTTGAGTGATCATAGATCTAATTTAGAGTATCAGGATTGATTCTTATCAGCAAAATGTCATCTGCAGATAGGAGCATCCAGAGAATTTCACTCTCCCTAGGGGATTCCTTCTCAAGTGAATTCTGTACCGAGTGTCCTTCATAACAGTGGCAGAGCATAAGGATCCTGTTCCAAATGCTAGAAAACAGAGAGGGTACTTTTTGCAGAGCTTGCACTAGTTTCTGTGTTGCCAAGTCGATCGGAGTTTTTATTAAATCCAGCCTAATAAAATCAAAACAGGCATTGTGAAATCTGGCCCTGCCATATTCTAAAAGCAACATATTACCTCTTATATCAAATATGACAGTAAGTTCCATTTCAGAATCTTACACAGCAACTTATAATGAGAAAATGTCTGTCTCAACTGGGTTTCAAGTGCGCTAGATCACAATAGTATCTTTGAGCAGCTGCTAATGATGACAGGTTTATAGTCAGCAGGAATGTTAGTGTTATCATACTACATGTTGAGTCACCTCATTCCTTCTGATGTAGAATGACAGCTTTTTAGATCTTGACAACTTTGCTGTTTACTTTAGTCGGAAAGGAAGGAGAGAGAGCTCTTTCCCACTTAGCTGAAAGGCAGAAATCCTTGCTGTCATGAATAAATTAACTTGCATTTAATTCACTGAGCTGTCAAAGGTATATGTCACTGAATCAATTGCAAACAGTGTTTCAAAGAAAGATAGAATTTTGATTATTCATCGAGGTAAGGAGATTACTATCAATTATCATTCATAGTTCCTGCTTTTTCACATAAATGTAAAAACCTATATACTGGAAGGAATTTAAAATATCATTGGAAAAAGGGTCTTGATGGTATAAATCTACATAAGAACTACCATATATCTTCTATAGGAATTTTCTGACATCTTTTTATTCACTTATATGGTGTCAGAAAGACTTTCAGTATTCCCATAAGAGGTTCTTACAGTGTTTAAACAGTATTTAAGGTGTTTATCAATTTATTAATGACCATTTATTGAATACCAGTGATAAAAATAAAAATAGCCGTTATATGCAGTTCAGCTACTATTACATATTTTGGCAGAAAAGACTCTCTTATTGTATATTTCCTTGTTCTCCAGTATTTTGGACATACTGCTTAAACTTATCTCTCAAGGTTGTTAGGAGGATCAAGTGAGATAATGATTGTAAAATGCTTAGCACAATGCCTGGTACATAGTGAGCACTATGTAAATATTAGCTGCTGCTGCTCCTACCACTAACACCACCACAACTGCCACCATATTGAAAAGCCTGCTTTCTGTCATTGTAGTCCCTACCCAGAACATAGATCCTATGCTTTCTTTAATTTTTTCATTTTAGCCATTATAGTTTTTAAAAACAAAACAAAAACTTTTTGATGTCTAGAATTCCTTAGCAGTTTATTTTGAGCGTTAGCACTCTTACTATTCTTTTTAAAAGTAATTTCATTATCAAACATCATTTTTACTTCACTTTCATTTCTGAATGTATTTATCACTACAACCCTCCCCAGAGAACCATCACTTACAGCAGAGAAATTTTTTTAAACGAGGACATAACAAGCAATTCAGCATAATTAAGCCAGCACAAGGCAGAATGGTTCAGTGGATAGGGTGTTGGATTGGGAGTCAGAAATCCTGGGTTAAAAATTGGCTTGGCCACTTACTGCCTCTGTGACCCTGGGGAGGTCTCTTTACCCCTTTGGGTTTCAGTTTTGTCACCTGTAAAATAAGAGTTAGTGTTGGCCTAGAGGGCCTCTGAGGTCCCTTCAGTTCATGGTCTATTATCATCCTATTATACATGTTTGACAGTTCATGCAGTGGAGGCTTCTGGGTTACACAACCAACAAGATGGAAGACTGTTTTCTCTGATCCTCATGACCTCTCAAACCTTTCCAAAATAGGAATTGTGTACAAGTGACAAAGCAGTTTCAGATTTCTCCATGGTCCAGGACACTAAGTATGAAAGAGAAAAAGAACCAATGAGCTAAAAAGCATAGAAGCTAAAGCCTAATTACCAACTCACTCAGCAACCTGTCCCCGACTTCCTACTTGACTCCAGAAGCAGGGCTGTACAAGGCAGCCTACAGGCTTGTAGCAGAACTCAACTCCCCCTCCTCCCTCTTTATTCCAGGGAAAACCAAAAGGCAGGGTACAACACCATGGCAGTGCTCTGTGCTGCAGAAGTACCCAACTAGAATACTAAGAACAGAGAAAACCAGGGCAGGACGGGTTTGTGGCTAGGAGGTACTCTACTAGACCTGAGGAAGAGAGCCCAGCTGCTTACCTGGGACCACTTGTGTTCTCCAGAAGTCGCTTGGGGGAGAAACTTGAGCTCAAGACCAGTGAAACGTGAATTGCCCAATGTAAGAAGAGACTGAAATGGCTCTGAGGTAAAAAACCATTACAAGGGAAGGAATCAGAAGGGAAAAATAATGGGGAAAATCTGAAATTACCGAAGATACCAGGAGGAAGGAAAATGACTAAGGACGTTAACAACAGAACAGAAAATGGCCTCCAGATCAGGGAAAAGAAATCAAGTATCTGTGAATAAGTATTGCAAGACAAAGGAGAAGAAACCAATACCTGATGAAGTAGAGGGCCCTGAATGGTTTGAAAGAGAAATAAGAATTATGAAAGAATTTATGGATTACATAGGAGAAATAATTGACAGAATAGAAGAATTTGAATCCAGGGGAATAAATCTCACCAAAAAACAAATGAGAGGATAACTGATTTGGAATGCAAATATATGCAATATATATTCTGGAAGAAGAGAAGCAAAAAACAGTTATCATTTAAAGAGAATATGATCTGAACTCAAGGACAGGATATATAGAGATAAGTTAAGGATCACAGGTCTCTCAGAAGAGTAGTTTCAAACTCACATAGAAATGGTGGTCACAAAACTGTGTACAAGGATCCCTACAGATTACATATTAGTTTAGAAATCACATAGTAACATTATCTACGTTGTGTTGCATTTGTATTTGTTTTGTTATATATTTCCTAATTGCATTTTAGTCTAGTTTAAGCAGTAAGGTGTAAACACACCTCTGTTCCAGGAGAACATGACAAGTCAAAAAACTTGAATACCATAATTCAAGAAATAATATAAGAAAAGATAATAAAACTGCCTACAACTTCAGAACACAGAACAGAGTGCCAATTGAAAGAATCTACTGATTGTCTAAAGGTGTGTCTGTGTGTGCGTGCATGCATGTGTCAGTATCTATGTTCCCTACTCATGATCTTCCGTCTCTGCAGGGGAGATTGGAGATGCATTTTATCATCTCTTCTCTGGGGCCAGGTGTGGTCTTAATAATTCTTATAGGATCATGCCAGACTTCTTGATTTCTCTTATTATTTTTGCCCTTTCCACAATTTGTATAAGTCTTTTAAATATCTGAGTAGGTTGGTAAGTTGCTCTACATTGATCTCAATGTCCTATCTTCCTCTTCCTTGGAATTTATACTTCTGAGCTTTAAAAAAATTTTTTTAAAGCAATCAGGGTTAAGTAACTTGCTCAAGGTTACAGGGCCAGTTATTTCTGGGTGTGGTGCTGAGTATCTGAGCCCAGAGTTGATCCCCAGGTCATCCTGACACTGGAGCCGGTGCTCTTACTCGCTGTACTACCTGGCCGCCCCATACTTCTGAGCTTTTTGATCCCCACTGAGTTGAATTCCCCTCTTGAGTTTTTGGCTGTAGGATACTACCTAGCCTTACGTTGAAAATTTGTGACACGATTTGCCCATATTGAGGGTGCATATCAAATACTCTGACCAGCTTTCCTCTTCTTTTGTACCATAAATTCTAACTTGGAGCTATCATTTCCTTCCAAGATTGCCATCATTGATGCCCCCAGCAATTAGTATATCCTGCTCAATGAAAACTGTCAATAATAAGAGTTACCTTCGCTGTTTCATCCACTTCTCAAAGAAGCAAATTATCATTAAGGCAAAAAAGGAAAAGTATTAGCTTCTCTGTTTTTGACAGCTCGAGGCCTCTGCCGGTTGTCTGAGGAATTGAAATTTTCCCTGACACTTCAGTATCAGACTTGTGATCTGTTTGCTGAACTCTGTTTTTTCCCTTTCTTTGGAGGTAATCTATTCTGATGACTCTCTTATTTGATCTCCTGACCTCTTGACTAACAGGATAAACCTCACTGAACAAAACAAGCAAGAAAGCTTTCACTTTCTAAAAAACTGGGGAAAGAGTTTAACTAAGTTAAGGATTTAACTAGAGTGCCCTATCTGGGAACTGCCTGGAATAGACACTCTCTCTTCATGCAAGATGCCTTCCTGACCACCTTCTTTTAAAATGCTATCTTTGAAAATTCATCAGTTCTGATGCAGTGATTTTTTTCCCCATTTTTTTCTTTTCCTTCCTTCTGAGGTGATTTATAATGGCAGGGAATTTTCTGTTGTATAGCAACTTAGTTTCCTCTAATATCTCCCCATTGCTTTTTCTTTTCCTTATAAGGCATACTTTAAAATCTTGTCAGTGTTTAGAGTAGCCTTTCTGGGCCATTTCATAAATTATATAGCTAAGGATTTTTTGCTTTGGGTTCATATCTGCAATGGGAAATAGAAAAATGTGAAACCATGCTTTTTCAGCAGTATCTTTTCATAACTCCAGTCTACCAAAAAAGGAGTTATTTCTTTGTCATACACTTCCCCTCACCTCTGGGGAGAATTTCACTGGATAAACCCAACAATTAATTCTGTGTTCCTTTGTAATATAATAAAGTATTGATTAGGAATCAAGAGTTCTGGATTATATCCGAACACTACATGAGTGATGTGACCCTAGATGACACTATAAACGACACACTCAGGACATTTGCCCTAGATAAGTCATGAAAGTGTGCTGTAAGTCATAGTTTCTTCACCTGTAAAAATGGGAATATTTATAATAGGTTTTCTACAGGACTAAACAAGAAAAAATATATGAAGGCATTTGAAAAACTATAGAGACAGAGAGTGGTAGGTACAGTGGTTAGAGTGCCAGGCCGGGAGTCAGGAAGACTCATCTTCCTGCTTTCAAATCTGTCCTCAAACACTTATTTTCTGTGTGACCCTGGGCAGGTCACCTAATCCTGTTTGCCTCAGTTTCCTTATCCTTAAAATGAGTTGGAGAAGGAAAAGGCAAAGCACTCCAGTATATTTACCATGAAAACCCCAAGTGGGTTCACAAAGAGTGAAATAGAAATGAAGCATTCCACATATACAGTCATTGTTGCCATCCTCTTCATCAGCATCAAATTCAGCTCCTTAGTGCCAGAAATTCAGTCGCCCTTCTATTTACTGTTCTTCAAGTTTCTGCTTGTCTTTAAAGACACCTCACACCTCCGATGGCCCTCCTTTCTCTGTGAAGTCCTCCTCAGTCGCCTTTTTCCCTTCCCCCAGTCAGAACACGTGTTTTGTACTTTCCCTCTTCATTGATCATATTCCGTCATTATTTTTGCATGTTTATCTCCCCTATTTCACTGTAATATCCTTAAGAGCAGGCCTAATATCTTAGTTATCTTTGCATCCTCAGCTGACAAATATAACAATAATTAGGAGGATAACAGATTTTCTATAGCATGAAAATTCTTCCTATAATACGTGCTTAATGTTTATTTAATTTAAGAAGTAGAATATAATTAATCTTCCTTCTTCTAAGGTTTTTGTAGTATTTTCCAGCTAAATCATAAGAAATTATCTCTGCCCTCCCCAAATTTGTAATATACTTGGGGCACTTGTTCTCCCCATCTTCTCTCATAGACGCTGTAATCTTTACCTATATATACATTGGTTATAGCCTAATTTATTCGTCCATTTTGGGTGCAGCCAGAGACATAATTGTTAGAGAATTCTATAAACTTGCATTTATTTGTGAGCCCCAGGTTCCCCACTTTAAGCCTTGACCTGGATTTCACCAAGGCTCTGTACTGCTTTTCTGTAATTTTAAAACGCTACACCAAAAGCCTGGTTTTTAGCTATTTAGTAAAAACCCAAGGACTACATAAATTGTAAGAGATGACAGCAACAAAGGACAAATGTACAGACTGGATATTATTTTAACCTTGCTCCCAATGCATTTTGGTAGTTCATACTATTGACACAATTTAATTCTGTTTTCATTTTGAAGCATAATGAATGTCATGAGTGAGAGCCACCCAGGAGTGAATTACAGAAACCCTATTAAAGCTAAAGAAGAAAGTTCTTGATTAGGAAGAAAAAATAACTTTACAGAAGCTTAGGACTTAGTATATAGTCTTATTACCAAGGAGTAAAAAAAAAAATCCTGTTGCATAGAAAGTCAAGTTTAGCATACGAAGAGGGGTTGATCAGAAAGGAAAGCTAGAATTGTGATTTAAAAGAGTAGTCATTGAAAGCAAATTTTTTTTTCCTGACAGTGTTGGGGACTAAGGAGTATCAGAGAAAAGTATAACCCTGTTGCCCAGGGTAAATGGAATCTTGATAAGAAATGATGGACAAAAGGCAGAACTGTTCAACTCTTTATTTTCCTTTCTTTTTCTACCAAGGAGAAAAATCTTTCGACTGAAAAGAGAAACACAAAAAATATCTTACAAGGAGTTGAAGCACAAGATGATAGTTCCATCCCAGGGTGTAGAAAGAAATGGTGGATATAATGACCAAAGCACTCTTTAAGGGCCTCTTGAACATCATAAAGAATCGGAGATGTGTTGAAAGATGGAAGAAGGGCAGATGACCAAAGGAAGTAGTCTCTAGACTCTAGGCAACATCTTCCATCTACTTGTGAAAGAGAACCCATATCCATCATCATAACCAAAAATTGTGTTGTGAGTGATGAGTTACTCTTTGTCACGTGATAAGTCATGTGGTTTCTGTAAGGAAATACAGTATACTCTTCAACATATAGCTCTGGTTTGGGCATCAGGCTATCCCCTGAATTCGGAACAGTCACATAACCTTTCAATGAATATTGCTCCTTTTTGGAAAAGATGATCCCAAGCCTTGCTCTGCCACTACCATGTTCTGGGATTAAAAAGAACAGATAAATGTTACAAGGGATCATATCAATAAAAGGCATTAGAATAATTTCTTGAGTCCTTCCATCCCAGGTCAGTGACATTGAAATTAAATTCAAAGGATAGATAAGTTCCAATGATCAAATTGCTGTGTTTTGAAATAAACATTTAGGAAAGCTTAGATACTAGAACTTTTGTTGTCACCCTCAGGATATTCATTTGAAATTTCTTCTCAGTTAAAAAAAAAAGATGGTACTTTCACTTCTAAGAAAAGAGGAAAAATCCTGAGACTGACCTTAGAAAAAATTATAGAACTGAGACTGTAAAAGGGCCTGACTTGCAAGAACCAATGGCCACTTTCAGGGGGAGAATAATTGATCTGTTTGCAACACATTGTTCAACAAAAGAGATGAGAATAGTGATTTAACAAGTGTAATTTGGGCTTCGTGGGTCTTTGGCAATATTTTGCCCTCAGAATCAATATGGGGACTTTTTGAAGGGAATTTCAGTTAGAATGGATGCGTTTAATGTTTTCTAATTTTTTCAATTAGCAAAAATCTATCTCCTTTTCTTATCACTTCCTGTCTTTTATTTCCTTCCTATCCCTTATTAAAAACAAAAACATCATAACAAATATGAATAGTCAAGCAAAACAGCTTCATATCTTTGCCATATCCAAAATATATGTCCCATTCTGTATCCTAAGGCCATCACCCCTGTTGGGCAGCAGGTCCTATGGTAGGACCATCATAATCATAAGTTCTCTAGAATCATGGTTGATCATTACATTGTTGTTGTTGTTTTTAAAATTTTTTTTTAATTTTTTGCTTTTTGGAGGGCAGTTGGGGTTAAGTGACTTGCCCAAGGTCACATGGCTAGTTTTTTATGTTAAGTGTCTGAGGCCGGATTTGAAGAGTCAGGTCCTCCTGACTCCAGGGCTGACACTCTATTCACTGAGCTACCTAGCCACCCCCATTACATTGTTCTTAAGAGTTTCTTAAGTCTTTCAAATTTTTTCAATTTTTTTTTTACCTTATTGTTATTGTATACATTGTTCTGGTTCTGCTCACTTCACTTTGCATCACTTCATATAAATCTTCCCAGGTTTCACTAAAACTATATCTTTCATCATTTCTTATGGTACAATTGATACTGAGACATTCACATACCATAATTTATTTGGCTATTCCCTAGTTACCCAGTTGATGGACACAACCTCCTTCCCCCCTCCTTTGTTTCTAGTTCTTTGCCATTACAAAAAGAGCTACTATAAATATTTTTTGTACAACTGGGTCCTCTTCCTCTTTCTTTGTCTTCTTTGGGGCATAGGTCCACTTACAGTGGTGTTAGATAGAATGGCTGCATTTTAGAGAAAAAGTAGAGACAGGGAGACAAACTTAAAAAGCAAGGAGGTGATAATGGTAGGACTACCTACTTCTCCAGGATACCCTCCTCTTGTGGGTAAATTGGGATGAGTGGTAACCTAAGATGTAGCTTTCCTATTGGCTTCTATTGTGAAGTTATAAGCTTGGATTGGAGGAAGATTTCTGACTTTCCCAAAGTTATATCTTCTTGTTTAAGTAGTTCCAGAAATCATGACTATCTCTAAATGACCTCTCCTAGCTTTTATAAGTAACAACTATAGCACTAAATGGGAGAACCAAGTGTGGGAGCTGTGGCCATATGTCTGTTCAGAACTGACCCTGGGACCCCCTCATTGCTTTATTGTTCCTCACTCTTGAGATTTGGCTAGGGCTTGTTCTTTGGTTTATTTCTTCAGTGTGTTTTTCACCTTGGATTGTAGTGAGGTCTTTCTCCCTGCCGCTTCTTCATTTCTTCAGTGTGTTTTTCACCTTGGATTGTAGTGAGGTCTTTCTCCCTGCTGCTTCTTTGCAGAAATGCCATTTTTTTAAAAATAAAAATCAATTGAGTTTCTAGAAGATACGCAGTTTTCCCCAAGATAAGATTTCTTTGTCCTGAATTGCATAGTTTTCAAAATGATAACATAATTAATTATGTACTTAATTTTTCAAAAATTAAATGTGATGATAAAAGCACAAGTTTCATTTCATAACATTTATTTTGGGGACTGGTGTTCATTAGTTATGCACCATGTATTAAATTGCACATTACCAAATGAGAGTATACTTAATGGAAAATTGTATTGTAGTGGATTGTTTTAACTTTTCCTTTATATCACCAACCGTTTATAAACAGAATTCATTGTTATTATGGCATGAAAATACTTGTTGATAAGTTTGCCACGCACTGACTCCTGCATTCTCATTTTTCATCCTTCCCTTATCATGCCTTGTCCCCTTGTGTACCATTCTTGAAATAAAATTCCTTCTGCTTCCATTCATCACTGCTCTTTGAAATCCTTCCCTTCCTTCAAGGCCCAGCTTATGGAGTTGGACATGTGTCCCATGTAGCTTTGACCATTTACCTCAACTAGAATTGATTTCACCTGCTAAATTTCTTCTCATATTTTTCACTGCCCCAGTCCTTTGTACATGTGTTCCTATTTCTCCTGTATTCTAAAATCTAAACAAATGTCTGATTTTATCTTTATTTCCCTAGGGCCTCACCCTCATGTGTGGGTGGGTTGGGGTAGAAGGTTCCTTGTACTTAATAGCTGCTTACATGGTGGCTGAACCTTAATTTAATTTACTAAGAAATATGAAACTAAATAAAGTAAACCACTTCATAAATTGCTTTGTTGTTTTAAAATATGATATTATCATATCTGTGAAACATAGTCTTGAAATTGTCCCTATGAATAAAAGTTGGGTTTTTGAAAAAAAAAATGTTTTTCTCTTTTCCTAGGTACAGAGGCAAAACATACAGGGCAGTTGTGAAGATTGTACGAACATCTGACCAAGTAGCAGATTTCTGCAAGAGAGTTTGTGCCAAGCTGGAATGCTGTCCAAATCTGTTTAGTCCTGTTCTGGTTACTGAAATCTGCCCAGAAAACTGTTCCATCCACACCAAAACCAAATACAGTAAGTCTTAATTGTGGAACTAGTGTAAGCCATTATCTCTCCCTCTCATCCCTTCTTCCTACCCCCCCCCCCAAAAAAAAAAAAAAAACCCTACACACACCATAATTCGCTCTTCTTATTTCTAGTTATTTTCCAGTAATTTTTTACAGGAATGTCTGAGAGATAATTCTGTGGGAGTGTCTGTTCTAAACAGATATTAATGGTTTGAGTTGGGATGAGGGTTTAGACCAAACGGATGATTTTATTATTTTAGTGAACTTCCTTTCTTCATTGAAAAATCAACAACTGCTTTGGGTATGTAGAAGAAAGTGAGAACTTGAGCCTAAGTCTTTCTGATTCTGGGGCCAGTTCTTTATCCACTGAACTATACTGCCTCCTAGGCATGTTCTATTAAATAGAATAGTAAGTGAGAGGGATGATGAGGAAGAGGATGGAAGTTATTCCAAATCAAATAGACTCTCAGGAGGTTGAATGATTTAGAATATTTTGTGACGTCAATGTATAGCATAAGGAAAAGAACTCTTTTGTTGGTGTCCGGATTGACATACTGAGTGGTGGTTGTGGTAGTAGTAGTTGTATTCGTCATGTCTGTCAATATAAACTACTTGGCCAAATGTTTTGGGGGACATAGAGCGTTTCAGAAGCAGTGGCATATGCTACCCAGAATGGCTGGACTTGTGCAGGAGTGTGTGCTCTCAGTAAGTGGCCACCTAGAGCCAGGTGTTCCCCTACAAAGACCAGCTCTTGTCTTGGTTCTCAGAGTTATCTGTTAACAAGGCCAGGAGCCTGGGAACCATGAAAATGTCACAAATCAGTGATGCTTATAAAAGCGGATGGGCATCAGATATGGTTTCTAATTGAAGCTGCCATCTGGCATTGTTACCCACCCACCACCATCCCCCAGGTGACTTCCAGCTCAGCCAGTCTGTTCTGGCAGATGATTAGCTCTAAGAGAAAGCAATCTTTACCAAACTGGACTGTCACCTTGTACAACTCCTTCTGCAACCCCACTCCTATCTACTTACCTCTCTAAGCTTTTCTTCCTCTCTTCTTCGAATAATGTTCATTCCAGCTGTATCAGGCTACTTATTGTGCCTTAGACATATCCCCAAACATCTTACCTATGTGGCATCATTCACTTCATCCTTGACTCATAGAAATCCTCTCCCACCTTCTGAGGCTAAACCTAAATGCCTTCTCTTCAATTAATCTTTCCTCTCTTCTTTGAATTCTCACAGCACACTGTACCTCTTTTAGGCATTTATCACATTTTGCTTTATGTTAAGCAGCACCACTGAGTGGTAATGCAGAATGTACTTTCATTTCTGTTCCCTCCTTTCTTCTGGAAGGGGCAGAGTGGAATCTCACCTGTGCCTTGCCTATATTACCTTTGTTGTTATTGTTCAGTTGTGTCTGACTCTTCATGACCGTATTTGGGGGGTTTTGGAAAAGATACTGGAATGGTTTGTCAGTAACTTCTCCAGCTTACTTTTCAAATGGGGAAACTGAGGCAAACAGGGTTAAGTGACTTGCCTGGGGTGACACAGTGGCAGAGGCTGAATTTGAACTCAGGTCTTTATGACTCTAGGCCTGGCACTCTATCCATTGTACCACCTAGATGTCCTTACCTACCCTTACATATCTTACCTATGCCTTTCCCATTTCCACCAGGTTCTCTTTCCTTTCTCACATCAGAGGCTGATTGTTTAATGAGTCATACTCATTACAACCTCTGGTCCATACAGTCTCTTTTTCTGCTGTTTGATGAATTTTTGTATCAGATGAAATGTAATAGTACAATCACAATAGCTCAGAGCCCCCAGTTTAAAAAACAAACAAACCTAACCTGCAGATAGAGGTTTGGCTCTGTTATACTTTAAAGTTTTGTATATCTCTGGCTAATCTCTAGTATTTTTATGTTTGAGGTAATATCAGGGCTCAGGAAACATTGAGGTAAACAAAGTGAGCAGAATATATCATATCGTATTACTGAACAGTCACAGAGAGGGGAAGTTGGGGGAAAAGCAAAACTTGCTAAGAATATCCCTGGACCTTTAAGTAGTAGCCTGAATCCTCTCTTCTGGGATGCTTACAGGGCCTTGTGTCCCACCTCTATTTCTCCCTTTTCTGACAGCTCAGGATTCTTTTCATTTTCTACTTTAAATCGTTATCACTCTGCTGGCAAATCTTTCTAGCTCAGCTCATTAAGGACTGTGGATACTGTTCCCTGCTGCTGCTAGTCTTCAGTGCTTACTATCCCCTTTCCTTCCTCTCTGTTTGTCTCTTGAAGACTGTGTGTGTCCCTTTAGTACTGTAAGGCATGACTCAGATCTCTCTTCATTTCAAAGATCAGCAGTCCTAAGTCTCTCTCAGGGTTGAGAATGGATGCTTTTCCCTCCACAAATGCCAGAATTCCTATCAGTTCACAAAGTCGTGTGTATATATATCAGAATGCATATATATAAACACATATACACATGCATAATATCTTATAAGTTATTTGTAAATATTTATAATATGTAATAATTGTTTATGTCTTTTTCCCTTATTAAATTATAATATGTTCTAGAGTAGGGACCACATATTTTTATCTTTATATTCCTCTCAGAACCTGGCATGATGGCTTATATATAGAGAAAGCTTAATAAATGTTTGAATTGAACTGAATGTCTGTAAAACTTGGTCTCTCTCTGTAAGGTTACAGTGAGTTGTAAAAGGGTTTTAGTACTCACAGTATTGTGGTCCAATCAGCAGCCACCCTTAGTGAGTACAGCAGGACGTGACTGAACACTAAACTTGGCCTCTGGTATTGAGAGGAAAAACAAGCCACTCTTTCCTCTCAGGCTTAGGGAGGAGAAAGCAGGCAACTGCAATTAAAATTAAATACTATTGAAAGTGAAATTAAAGATTTTTCTAGGTCTGGCATTATAAGCTGCAAAATCTTTTAACATCCCTTGGGTCAGCTCACAGTGAGTATTGCTGATGGCTGAATTAAATTTATAAAGAGCCAGAGGGAAGATGATAAAACAATCTTTGGATGGAATTTTGAACAATAAGGTACAACAGTCATTGAATCCAGTTCAAAAGCTTTTAAAGATGCCATACTTCTTACTTCATTCTCTAAAACCAACCTTGATTTCTATACTCCTACTTCCAAAAATCAGATTTTAACAGATTTGGAATGCCCAGTTTGGAATTTCCCAACATAAATAGATACTCATTCATTGGTATCTCATTCATTCAGCTAAATAAATATGAGGTATTGTTCATGTAGCAATAGTTTATGCATGCTCAGCAACTTCTGTCCCAGGAGAAATAGAGAGAAAGTGCTTTATAATAATTCCAGGTTCTTGAGGGATATTTTGCCTCTATTAAGAGTCTGATCCAAAGATGATGATAAATCATATTTATATAATGCTTTGTTTAGAATCTTATAAACACAAATATCGTCCATATGAAATTTTCCACTGTTACTCACCTGAATCAGTAGGGTTAAAATTATTTGGTCTCATTTACTTCCTTAACTGATGAATATTGGTCACTGAATGACATCAATGTGGATTAAATTCTAGCTTGTAGGGAATCATATAATTCAGAAAGAATATTAGAAATCACATAGTCCTACCTCATCATCTTACAGACCAGGGGTTTACGGATGTCTAGATTATTAGGGGAAGATAATTGCACCTGAAGTTGAAATTTGGAGAAAGATTTGGGTTTTTCTCTTGTGGCTCCTCCATCCACAAAATTTTCTTTGCTATATTTCATTGTTCTTTTATAAAATGAGAACCACATAATGGGACAAATGAGATTCTGATTAATTAATGAGCTCTCTTGATCGTGACCATAAGTATTTCATTCTCAGTAGTGATTTTAATTGAGTAATTGATTATGAATTTAGTTCATATTAATGAATACATTATTCATCAGTGATGATCTAAGACACCTATTTCTTCCTGGAACGTTGGCATTTATACTGATGACTACTCCTTACTATTTAATATGTCAGACAACTGAATTCTCTATTCCATTGAGTAGTTGAGTTGGAAGGAAGCCAGAGTTTCTAATAATAACAGCTAATATTTTATAGCACTTTAAAATTTGTACCATGCTTTACAAATATCACCTTGTTTTGTCCTCATTAACCCTGGGAGGTAAGTGCTATTATTATTCCCATTTTTCAGATGAGAAAACTGAGGTAGCTGGAGGTAAGTGACTTTCCCAGGATCACATAGCTAGTAAGTGTTACAAGATGCTTTGGCCTGTGCCCCTAAATCAATACACATTTGTTTTGCTCAGATTAGGAAATGTAGCGGAGGTCTCTTCAGGGACACACTGTATGTCTGCCCTCCAAAATGGTACCAATGGTAAGAATACTCCACTTGATAGAAATTGCTGTCACAGGAAACAGTATAAAGAACTTAGAGTGTCTATATACTGATGACAATTTTTAGCCTTCCACCATCTGACCAAGACCAATGAAAAGATATGCCTTATATCCTTTAAGGTATTTTTAAAAAATTATTTCTTATGAAAAATTAGGATTTTAGTTGGGACTTAAAGGAAGCCAGGGAAGTTGGTAGGCGGGGCTGAGGAGGGAGAGCATTCCAGACCTGGAGGACAGCCAGAGAAAATGCCCAGGATTCATCATCTCTACTGAATGTAGAGCAAACAGCATGTTGGTAAGTAAATTATTTACTGGAAACTTTTTGTTCATTCAGTTTTTTATTTCACTTTTCCTAATAGCTTATTATTATGGAAAGAGAAGGAAGATTGTCAAACCTCCAATTGGAGAAAACAATACTGAAATTGGGCCCCCTAAGCCAGCTAGGCGAAGGAAGCGACGGAAATCCATTTTTGTGCAGAAAAAGAGGCGATCCTCCACAGTAGACTTTGCGGCAGGATCAGCAGAGGTGAGTGTCTCTCCAAGAAAAAAGAACCTTATCAGCCTACATTTGATAAATGTGATTGAGAGGATTGCTACTGCTATGTACATTTGCTAGGTGTGATTGTTTCATTAAAGAAAGGATGGGGGCGGCTAGGTGACACAGTGACTAAAACGCCAGCCCTGGAGTCAGGAGGACCTGAGTTCAAATGTGGTCTCAGACACTTAACACACACACACACACACACACACACACACACACACACACACCCAGCCGTGTGACCTTGGGCAAGTCACTTAACCCCAATTGCCCTCCAAAAAAAAAAAGAAAGAATGTTGTCTGTTACGCACAGATAGCCATAGGTCATGGAGGAGGCACAGAGTCCATGCAGGTTAGTAAAGTGCAGCATCTCTATTGGAGATAGGGTTAAAAATCTTGCTGAGTGTGAGAAGAGCAGCGGTGATGAAAACTCAGTTTTTCATGCATCCTTAGCCTTCTGTCCCATGCTAGCCACAAAGTTCTCTCTTTGTGTCAGGAGAGTGAAGAGGAGGATGCGGATGCCATGGAAGAGGATACGGGGAGCGAGGAAACCAGCTCGGAGCTTCGGGATGACCAGACCGACACTTCCTCAGCCGATGTCCCCTCCGCCCGTCCCCGGAGAGCCGTCACATTACGGAGCAGCACAGAATTAGACCGACCCCCTCCAGTGGAAAGAGCCAGGAGAAGCCGTAAAGCACAGACGTTCTCCTGTGCCGAAGGAGAAAAGGGCACCCAAGTCAAGCAGGAGAGGACAGAGGTGAAGTAGTATCCCCCAGGGTAGGCATGGAGAAACCTTTTCTAAAAGAGTGCTCACTCTTTGGCCTGGAGAAGAGGAGGGTGAGGGAGGACGGGATAGCGGTCAGCGAGTATATGACGGGCTGATGAGCACCACAGAGCCCCATGTGGCAGATTTAGAGGCAGTAGTTGGAAGGAACAGAGAGGCAGGTTTCATTTCCATGTAAAGGAAAAAATCAAAGCAATTGGAGATTTCCAGAAGTAGACTGGGCTGCCTCAGAGGGAGGGGGTCTTCGGAAGGATGCTGCTTGTCAGGGATGCTACAGAGAGGATTCCTGTTCCAAGTACGGGCTTAATTAGATGACCCCTGAAGTCCTTTCAAAGAATAGGATTATGTTAGGAGGTTTGGAACATCACCACAAGTGAGAGGAAAGAGTCACAGGCCTTCCTTTGAGGCTTTGAAAATGGAAGAGACCCCATTAGTCTGTAGTGGGTTAGATGTCCCAAACACCCTTTGACTCTGGGGTGACAGAATTTTTTTCTGGCCCCATTTCGATATTTTTGTTTGTGACCTCCTCGTATTGGGTTCTCTTTTTGTATACAGAATTCTCTAAGTGGTGTTGTATGCCTCCCGTGGACATATTTCAGGGAAGTGGGATATCAGACTTCAGAACAAGCACTGAACAGGAGTGAGGGCATGACACTATTTGCCGTTGTCTGCACTTGCCGTGGCTTCTGCCGCCATCAACTAGCAAATCATCAATCTTCTTTGTGCCAGAATTTGCTTATTTATGTAGTAAAGCTAAAATTTCTTGCCTCTTTATTAATGTATGCTACATTAAATAGCCCATGTGTATGCTTTTTTTGCTCCTGTGTCATACGCTGAAAACATCAATCCCTAAAGGCACGATGCTGACCCTAGTTATGATAATGTATTTAAGTAAATTGCTCAATTAAACTTTCTGGCTCTACGGGCTGGAGAGAGTTAATGTAGCTTCCAAAGGTACCTTACATACTACCAGTGCCTTATATTTGGGAGGGTTTGGCTCAGTGGTTTTCAGAATTAAGGAAGAGCATTGCCGCAAATATTTATCATTTCCTTTTACTCTTTTTCACCTTTGGATTCCTGTAGGAAGTAAAACATGAAGAGGAAGAGAAACTTGTTCTGGAGAGTAACCCATTAGAATGGAGCGTGACAGATGTTGTAAGGTTCATTAAACTGACAGATTGTGCCCCCTTGGCCAAAATATTTCAGGAGCAGGTATGCTACCTTTTTTTTCTTACTCGATACAGGAGATGCTTATTAAACTTTTTAAAAATTTAATTTAATCTTATTTGACCCATTTGTCAAGTATGTTTTAGTTGGAATTATTACTCAAGTGTGAGTTGGGCAAGGCTGACTCCTGAGGCCTGTGTCCAACTCAGACTCATTTCATGAGTCTTTATTTCCTTCTCCTGCCAACATGGACTGTGATATTGCTGCAACTTTTAGTGACTTATTAGTTCATTGCAGAAAGTGTGAGTACGGTATCTGTGAGCGCCTTGCCAAGAAGTTGTAATAACATCTTTGAAGATGGGCATTTTCTCAGCATTTCAACAGAAGAATCCTAGAAGTTTAGGGCTAGAAAGTACCTTTTCATTTTATAGATGCAAAAAATGAGACCCACACTTTTCTTAATTTGTTATATTTATAGCATTTTCCTTCTAGTCCCTTAAAATTATATCTTAAGGTTTTGCTAGTTTACCCCCAGAGAAAATAAGGAAATTTGCCTTCCTTGAAGGCATTTTTTTTATTACCACCCATGACTGACTTGCTAGCCTTATGTAAATGTTCAAATTTAAGCAAATGAATGTTTCCTTCCACAGTATATGCTCAATATAGCACATTATCTGTATTTTCACAATTTTTAATCACAGCATAATTTTCCTCAATATAAAAAGTAACTTTTACTTAAGTTTTCACTTTTAAAAAATACTTCATGTGTGTTTGTAAGATGAATAAAAGCACATTTTTAATTGTCCTTATAGAAGTAAATCAGAAAAAGGCCATTATGTCTCTGATTTGTGAGTATGGACATTTAAACAGTAAAGGGGGAAAAAGCTATCAAATTTTTGAGAGATTTGTGAGTGTCATGTTCTCAAGGACACCATAAAATGGTAGTCTGTTCTTCTATCTACCAGTGGGAAAAGTTCCATGGTTACATAAAGAGTCCCACCATTAGACTAGGAAAATCCAGGAATGAATGGAACATGAAATTTATTAGCCTATTCCTTCTTGTCCATGGTGAGGGCAGTTTTGTTATTGTGTTGAGTTTTTTTAAGTAGGAAAAAAATGTTGTGTTTTTTTTTCCCCTTCCCCTCATATTTTCAATTTTGAACAAAATGAGTGTTATTTTAATATGTTTAATTTAGCAGCTGGATATTGAAGCATCCATTTCTTGTTTTCATCTTAGTTTCTGCTCATTTTTTTTTTTTGGAGGGCGATTGGGGTTAAGTGACTGGCCCAAAGTCACACGGCTAGTAAGTGTGTCAAGCATCTGAAGCTGGATTTGAACTCAGGTCCTCCTGACTCTAGGGCCGGTGCTCTATTCACTGTGCCACTTAGCTGCCCCGCTGCTCAGTTTTCTACGAGTTGTAAATCAGTACAGAGTTATTAGTTCCCAGCCCTTCACCTAATCTGGAAAGCAGTCATTGACTTTGCAGTTTTATCAATGGCATTCTGCCCGAGTAGTAAATGTTTCTTCTTCTTTAAGTGCTATAGGGTGGATATAGAATTTCGGGAAATAGTATAGATGGTACTTGTTTTGATACTGATAACCCTGATGCATGCTTTAAACAAGATTGAGTCTGCCATACTTGGTTTACTATTAAAAAATCAGGCTCTGACATCAGGTTTTTGTTGATTATATTTTCTTACTCTTCTGCCTGGAATATTCTACACCAGTAGAAATGTTTAGTGTCTGTCTGTTACAGAAGCCCAAGTTTCAAAATCAAGGGCTCTTAATTTGGTGTTCATAGCTACATTTCAAAGGGATTCATGAACTTTGATGGTAAAAAAAAAAAAAGGACATTTTTATTTTCACTAATCATTAACCTTTAATTGAAATGTAGTATTTCCTTAAATTATGAATTAAAATCCAAGGATTATTGGGTATATAGGCTTCGTTCACCTGACTGCCAAAAGGATGCAAGACACACAAGAAAAGTAAAGAATACATCTAAATGTAGTCTACTTTGTGAAATTTGGAGCATGGAAATGGAATAGAAAGTTTTGAAGTTTACTAGGCTAATCACATAAAACTGAGTTCTAGGATCCTGACTTAAGAGACCTTAGGGAATAGTAACTCCATCATGATTTATAAACTCAAACCCACATCCTCTGATTCCAAATTCAGGGTTCCTTTCTGCTTTGCTACATTGTCTTTATTCTTGTCCCAATTCTACTTTCAGGGCCATTACTCACTGGGTTCTATGGATTTCCGTTTCTTCCCTCATGTGGCCCTTCCAGCTTGTTAAAAAAAACTTGGGTCCATTTACTGACAGTAGAGAATATTAGGGGTTTTCTCCCATTGAAATGGGAAGATAAAATAACTTTAAGGGATGGTATGTTTATTCATATTTAGAATCAAGTTTAATATTAAGCATTTTGCTTATCATAGTAGAAAGCTGTTACCTACTGAGCTTTTAATGTAAGTGGGCAATTTGACCCTTTTTTTGTTCAATTAGATCTTTAATTACCTTACTTAACTAATTAGCTAGCATTAAGGCAAAGACATTTATCGGACTAAACACTAAGACCTTGATTTTACTGAGGCTTCCAACTGGTGGCCCTCAGATATTTTAAATGAAGCATATGATATCTCCCTAGGCCCTAGTAGACATCACAGTTTTAAAAGTAGAATAGTCATACTCATTTATAGTTCTTGATAGTATAAACTGACAAATTGTTATAAACAAAAAAGAAGCATTTGCAAGAATTGCATATTTTCTTTTTCGTTCTTAATGGTCATGCATATCATTTCATACTCCAAACATGTATATTTATATACCGACCTTTCAGAAAAGCTAAAATAGCTTAATCCTGGGAGGTCCATTTTCCAATATATTTTAATAAGAAAGATTTTTTGACAGGAAAGTTAGCTGAATATCTGATATCTAAAAGGGGAGAAGGGAGCAATTTCTACACCCTCTATTCAACTATATACTAATAATTGATGTTCAGCAGCCTTGCCCTAAGCTCTTGCGAGGCACTGAATCGTCTTCTGAATCCAAGATTACATTTCATTTAGGTCAAGCCACAAGCCATTTAGTAAGTATGTATAGTGCACCAGGAGTTGTGCTAATAACTGTTGGAGATACAAAAAGGTCCCTGCCCTCAAGGAGGTCACATTCCAGTGACAAAAATAATTATGTATACATTAGATATATTCAGGTAGAAGGATCAGATTCAGCAGTAGATTAGATATGTGGGATGAATGAGAAGTGAGGAATTGAGAATGACATGAAGATTACAAGCCTAGGTGATGGGAAAGATGGTGATTCCCTTTGACAGTAATAGGGGAGTTTGGAGGAGGGAACTGTCAGATCATTTTTAAGTTTTCCATTCTTAGCATCTAAGGGTAGTAGGCAGAGTAGACTCATAACAGAGATATAGCACGGGCACATGGGAAACATAATAAATCAGGAGGTTCAGCAGACAGAGTACTGGACCTGGAGTCTGGAAGACTCAGAGACTTAGTAAGTGTGTGACCCAGGAACAGTAAATTAACCTGTCTGCCTCATTTTCCTTATCTGTAAAACGCAGATAATAATAACATCTATTTTTAAGGTTTGTTGTGAGGATAAAATGAGATAGATTTTTAAAGTGGTAAATAAATGCACACCTATTATTAATGATATTAATAACACAAATAATAAATTTTTTGTCATATTTGCTTTGAGGGCTACTACTGGAGATATACGTTAGCCAACCCAGTTGTCATATATTTGCAAATGAAGTCAGGTGACACAGGTTGATGACATCATTAAATTACTATATAACCTTTTGTGGATAACTTTAGCTATCTGCTACACCCTAATAGGCATGTTCTGAAAATAAAATTAGATACTACAATTGCAAATATGCATTATAAGACACGATGTAAAGAAGACATTGAAGTTTCCAAGGATTTAAACTTATCGGGTTTGGATTTGGACTCGGTTTGTAATTTATCATCACAAATGCGGTCATATTTGAGTCATAGAAATGACTAGACCAGCCCCTTTATTTTACAGATGAACTGGCACAATCATTCCCTGAGGTCCCTTACAGCTGGAACAATCTATGACAACTCTGTATCTTTAGTGTTAGGATAGTGACTTCTTGATACATGTCATGCCTAGTGTTTGTCAACAATCAGAAAAATTAATAGATAGCACTGCTATCAACATATGTATACTCAGCGTTCTGGTTTGTTTATAAATCTGACCATTTTCATTATTACAGTGTGTTAGCCCATAAAGATGACAGTTTGGAGCTAGACCCAGTGATAAATAAATGATTCTTGTGTTTGGTCTTTTGTTCCCAAGGTTGTTTTAAACTCCATTTTGTACTAAGGATTGTGATCAGCTAAATTTAAGTCAGTTAAATTCTCAGACCATTACTCTGAATTCAGAAGTCTTCACACAGGCAAAATAAACTAATATCTTCCTGTTTATTGGTGGACATGAGCCACATCTTATATGTTAATTGAACTTGCATGATTATAACTTAGATCAGGGGTGGGGAACCTGTAGCCTCGAGGCTACATGTAGCCCTCTAGGTCCTCAAGAGTGGTCCTTTGAATCCACACTTCACAGTGCAAATCTTTATTAAAGGGATTTATTCTGTAAAGTTTGGATTCAAAGGGCCGCACCTGAGGACTTAGAGGTACACCATGTGGCCATGAGGCTGCAGGCTCCCCACCCCTGCCTTAGATCATGTTACCTCATGCTTGGGATAAGCTTGGAAATTTCAAAAGCCATGAAATTCTAATCACAATTGAATCACTGGTTTTCTCATATTACCAAAGGAGCAACCTAAAATCTCTTTGAGACTTGGTTATGAAGGAACCATGTTTAAAAGATTTTAGCGCCTCTATCTATATTAAGCATTTAAAGGGGGGGGGCAGGGTACGGAATCTGCATTGTGTTTTCCATGAATTGTAGCAGCTTCTTTGCTTGTCAGCTTCATAGTCTGTCTTGACTATAGTCATATCTGCACCAGATAAGTATCATGGGAAGGGAAACTGATACCACCACTTACCAAATCCACATTATGCTTAGATTTTGACATTTGTTCACAACAGAGTCAGTGCTTATCCAGTCAAAGAGTTATCTTAAATTTTTAGCGTTAAAGTTTACCTCTGAATTTCTTTACTCTAAAAGAATCCATATCTTTATCAGTTATTGGGGGGGCATCATATGTGTACTTTAGGCTGGCCCTAACAAAAGTTGTGAATAGGTGAAATGTGTCTGGTGTCTTCCTACCTTCCACTGCAACCCTCCCTCTGATTTTTGGTGCCTTCACACCTCTTCTGCCAAGGCCCTTCCTCCTACCTTTAGTCTACCTTGCTTCTAGCTAGCTGCTAATTAATCCTACTTCATCAAATACTTAAGAACATCCCCCCCCCCAAAAAAAAAATTAAGACCCAAAGGACTGCCTTTCCACGGTGATAATTCAGGCCTTAGCAAGGCCTTGGGGCCATCACCAATCCTAGCAGCGACTGCTAGGCCTCCCTTGTGTGTGTCAAGCACATCAGCAGTAGCCGAAGTAGTATCTGCAGGAGATGCAAGTAGCTGAATCAGTGACTTTTTAGGTCTTCCATGACAATTTCCCATGACAAACCTTTTCTGACATCACCTCTTTGGGGGTATTCTTTGTTTCAAGGCACACAAAGGCTATGGAAATTAGAACTTTGCAGCTGATGAATAGGTTAAAATAAGACTTTTTTAGGCTATATCCCTAAATAAAGGTGAAAAATTCAAGCTCAGTCCTCTTGTAATTCCCATTGGATTCAGACTTGCCCAGAGCCCTCTAGACCTTCTCCAAATGAGGAAGTATTCTAACCTGGCCAGGGACTTAGCTTGGTTGGACAACACTGCTCCAGTTGAATTAACCATTCCTTTCCCTAATCCAGAAATTTATAACCTAAAGTCCAGAAACTTTCTCTTTTTAAAGAACGATTTCATTATAATTGGTTTGCTTTGCAAATACTTTTATTTTGTGCACTTAAAAACATTCTTCTTAGAAAAGCCTAGATTTGATCAGATTGCCAAAGGAGTCCTTGATACAAAAGAATTTAAGAACCCATATTCTAACCCTTGTTTTCTTCTGCCAGGATATTGACGGCCAAGCACTTCTACTGTTGACGCTTCCCACAGTGCAGGAGTGCATGGAGCTCAAGCTGGGGCCTGCTATCAAACTTTGCCATCAGATTGAAAGAGTTAAAGTTGCATTCTATGCACAATATGCCAACTAACTTCAACCCTTTCCATCTTGGAAGATTCCTGCATGGGGGCGGGCCATTTGAGGACAGGCTTTCTTCTGCCTGCAGACATTTGAAACTGAAGCACTAAGAAAAATCTCAGTGTGAGAAAGACCCAAACTTCTCAACCAATCTCTGACCCTCTCCTCTGCATTTATTTAATATGTCTGTTTTTAAAGCACACTGAAATACCACAGCAACTGCTTTCTGAGAGCATAGCTTGCTGTTTTCTATTGTGGCATCCCATGATATAGCAAAAGCTTGGGGAACCTTGCTCCCCTTTTCCCACTAAACCCACAGCGACTTCTGATTGAGGTTTCCTACACCTTTTAGGAGAAAGGTTAGGAGTCAGTAGTGTGTTTTTCTTCAGTTATGTGGGATACCTACCAGGCAATTTTTTTAAAAAAGAACTTCAAATAAGCCTCAAGCAAATTTGCCCTCACTCTTTTCATATTGAAATGTGTGTGATCACATTTTCAAGTGATTTTTGCCATTGCAATTTGATCCTAGTGATCAACACATTTCTATTACATTTGTGACACATGAGTGTTGATAAATATATATTAAAGCAGGATGTGATTATCAAAAAGACCCACTAATCCCTTTAGTTTTGTCAGTGCTCTTACAAAAAGTGTGAGCGCAGGGAAGGAGAGTAGGAATCTAGAAAAAGTCTGCGGAGACAGTGTTCACAACTCCTAATGAAATGAAGCTTTGTCCCTTTAATTTGTCTGTAACCAGATCAGAGAGGGGGTTCTTATAATTCCCCTAAGGAAGTTGAACTATAGGACAACATATTGAAAGGAATTACTTAAGCATCCCAAAATAAGGAAATGGAACATTTCAGATAAGGTGTTATTTGAGACTTGTGTCACAGACAACCTGAAATTCCTTGGGGTAGAGTTCCACAGTGTGTTACCTATCAGCTTGGCGTAGCTTTATTTTGGTTAAGTAGCCCAGATTTCACAGATCACTTCAACATAATGAGTGGGAGATATAGCAATGATTACCGTAAACCAAAGCCCTCTGCTTTCTACTCACTTGCTGTCCATTCTCTTAATGGCATTATCTGGATAGACAAAACTAGACTCCCATTACCACTACCACCACCACCACCCCCAGTAACACAGTAGCCACAACTCCATCCAGATCCCCAACCTGACCACTTGGAACATTTTGCAGATATTAAGAATTAAGAAGTAGACCAACTATGTAGATCTCTATGTAGCTCCAGGATAAGAGTGCTCTGGGACTAAAAGAATCATCCATGAGATCCAATCAATAACTCAAGCATTCATCAAGACAGGGTAATTTCTTAAAGAATTACCTGTTGGGATTTTAATTGCGATTCTTTAGAAAAATATTTGAAATGAGTGACAAGACCTAAATTACGCAGAAGCAGAGCTCCACAATGATAGCTGCACAACTTCAGTTACTGCCTTATCCAAAATAACTATTTTGATCTTTCCCCACCCAAAATTTGGTCTCAGCACTGGCAGTGTATATAATTATGATCTGGGCTCACTCCTCTGTCCTCCATGGGAATATTTCATTGGTCAAACTTTGTCTGACAAGTCAGATTAGAAATGCTGGCCTTTATTCAGCATTTTGGGACTGGCATAGACAAAAGTGAGGAAGTTACGTGTGTATCTCCTGCTATTGAGATGTGTTTGTCTCAGCCTGAAGTTAGTGTTTACAGCCATGTTATAAACCTTTAACGAATGAACTTTTGTGTAGAGAACCCTGATGGACCATCATGTAGAACAGTGCTTGTTGACATTGTAATGCTAGAAAAATGCCTTGTGATGCATCATTGCTTTGTAGTAGAGTTTTACTGAATTCTCCAAGCTAGTTTTGACCTCCCTTTGGGTCTCCTCCACCTCCTTGGCTCAAAATACTGTTATCACGAAGTTAAACATTGCTGAGAGATTTCAAGAATTCTGGCCTTTTCTCTGTGCAGATTTCTTTATGATCTTTTCTCTCTGGCCTTTTCTAACCATGGCATTTCTGTTTCATTTAAACTCATATGAAGGAGTGAGCCAACTGCACTACATTTTACTTTGAGTATTCATATCAACTTCTCTTGCCCTTTCCAGGAAGTGGCAAGGGATTGGAGATGGAAGGGCAAGACCTCACCATGACCAATGGGTGTGTCAATGCAGCCTGTAAATCAAAGCTGGGCTGGTCTCTATCTGCATGCTCAGCCTTGGTTTGGCACTACATGCCAGTGATTTTCTTTATCCTTATGACTTAACTTTCTCCCCATATTCTCTCTGCCAAACAACAAGAGAGGAATGGGGTGAGTGTATTGTTGACTCAACCTTTGTGTGCATATAGGAGGAGGAAGTAGACACAGTCTCAGAGTCAAGCCCATGACTGGTTTAATTAGATTATCTTCCATTGTGACCATCCTCACAGCTCTTGGGAAAAGCAAATCATTTTAGGACTACAATGTTCAAATAAGT
This sequence comes from Petaurus breviceps papuanus, assembly GCF_028583685.1. Taxonomy (NCBI): domain Eukaryota; kingdom Metazoa; phylum Chordata; class Mammalia; order Diprotodontia; family Petauridae; genus Petaurus; species Petaurus breviceps. Next base: position 8,052,047 of record NW_027186546.1, on the reverse strand, counting down.
GGGGGATTTTTGAAGCTTTCTTCTCTTTAGTTTGTGATGCTACTGTATAGCACTGGCCCCTTCTCCCCCACCTATTTCAGTGAAATTGCTAATATTTTCCAGAACCTTTGATTATTGAATTCAGTGTGAACACTTTAATTTCCCTAAATTATAACACAACTACCATCACTCCACCCCCCCCCCAAAAAAAAACCCAACCCATACACAAATACATCTTTAGACATGGTTTTTCCCTGTTTCTATTAAATTGAAAAAAGTTCCTGAAGACCAGTTAAATTTTTCCTCTCTACCACTGCTAATTAGAAGGATAGTAAAACTCGAGTCTACCATCATCACCATTCTGGCCATCTCACAAACTTCTAACTAAAGTCTTTTTTTGGCCCCTCTCAAACTAATAGGTATGGTCTCTTTTTAGTCAACTGCCCTCCAAAGAGTGCTTTCACTTTGTTCCTCCACACCATACTTTTGCAAATAAATTCCCCCCAAATACTTTGGTCCTATGTATATTACATAACTCGCTACCCTTAAAACCTGACAATTTCCTTCCTGTTCCATACAGAGACAGTCTATGTGACTTAGTAAACAAAGTAAAAGTCATAGACTATGTTGCAGGATTTGGTTTCTCCTCCCTCCCTCTCCGTGTGGACTGTAGCTGTACAAAGGAAGAAATAAGGGAAATGTAATTTTAAGAAAATAATAAATAATGGGAATAATATTGTCATGGTAAAAGATTCTGTACAAGAGAATTCACTAATATTCTTTTACAGAATAAGCTCCCATGGCATATTTAAAACATGATGTGTAGACATAGAGTTTAAAATTTCCTGCTTCTTTTTCTCTCACCACCCTTCCCCCATCCCATCCCCAGACTACACTAGAAAACTTTAATTCTCAGTTGCTCCTCAGTAAGTTATAATGATCCAAGCCTGTGGTGCAGGCTAATACTTAGCTTTAGGAAATGAATCATTTTCTGCCCTTCAAGGATTGAGTAGAATTTCTTAATCTTTCTCTTAGAGCTGTTAGGGTTAAGTCAGGCAGAACACCAAGTCTTGCCTTCATATCTTGTAGCAAACACACCATTCTAATATGTTTTTCCTTAAGCTGCCACATTTTGGAAGCCCTAGGGGCTTTCATATTTTTTTTAAAAGAACAGTTTATATCTGTGTTTATATAACTGAAAATGAAAAAAAAAACCCAGTGTTTAAAAAACCACTTTGCTGTGATTTGAATCGTTAGAGTCACTTTTTGACGAGACCATGATTTTTTCCTTTTTTGCAAAACTATTAGAGGCTGCAGATATTTGAAGGGACAAGATAAAGCGAGACTTCCATTGTTTCTAGAGAAGAAATCTTTGGAGAAACATAAATATTCTCATTTTCTCTTTGGTGCAATAATAATTCAGAAGCAAATGAAAATTGTAGAGAAGTGGCAACAATGATAATATAAGATGTTCTCATACTAGGAATGTGCAATTTTTCTTATAAGAAAACATGCTCAAAATTAATGTCACCCTCCCTTTAAATTAAATAACATTTGCTGTGGTTAAATTCTGCAGACCATGTATTTTCCCACTTTCAACCATCAGAATCATAGTATGCTTTGTGCCCACTAAATATTTTGGTTTGAATCCTAATTAGTCTGGTTTGAACCACTTACTTTACCCAAACATCTTTCTAACACACTAAAAATGCCAACACATGATGCTGCTTTCAGTTCTGGCCAAGTTTTCTCGCATTTGTTCCCTTATTTTAAATGCTACTTAGTATGATTTTCCAAGTTATCTCCATCTAATTTTTCTGAAACTATCAGTGAAAACAGTTTAGGTCAGATAACAGTGAGAATTGTAAGCAGTGCCAAACCTTAACCAGGATTTACAAGGGTCCCATATGGGTGGAAAAGATGTATTGAAGAAAAAAAAACCTTGTAGAATGACAATCTTTTGCTAAAAAACAAAATAATAATAATAATTTGTATGCTGGGAAATTGAGACATGAAAAAGGACAGAAAAAATCTCTCATTTATTGTCCGAAAATGGGAAATAGCATGATGTTTAGAAGCATAAACTCTTTCTAGTGGCGAATGTTGAAAGCCCTTTTGCTGTTTTGCATTCCAGTTTGAATAGTTTGTATTGAGATTTGATTCATATGTTGTGTACTTTTTGGTGTGTAAAAGAGAAAATTGATGGTGTTTTTACTTTTGAAATTTGCAGGACAAAGGGCATGTTGTTAGTTTGCTGTAAGATTGTATTCTGTATATATGTTTTCATGTAAATAAATGAAAATCTATATTCAGAGTTATATTTTAATTTTTATTCTAAATGAAAAAAAATCCCCTTTTTACTTGAAAAATTGTAAGCCACATTGTTAATAAAGTAATAATGAATACTATATTCACTGCTTGTGTCTGACCTATATCTGGAAGATGAGTAATGACTGTACTTCTTTCTTTCAAATGACTCATCTCTTCATGATAGTTTTTGTTTTAATACAAAGTACTATGTACAAGTTAAAACAAATATCCAAGAGCCAGAATTCAAGGATGTTAATTTCTTCTGCCAAAGCAAAGTATATGTATGACCTTTCATGATTACATATCAGTTCTGGTCCTGATTTGCCAAGGACATAAAACCTGGAGAAATTGACAGCTCTTTTTGGTGTTGGGTTCATCAGTGTGTATTATCAGATGATTCTACTGCTGCCTATTAACATGGAACTGGAACAAGGGTGAGTTAAGTAAGCATCTGGGTCTAGGGTCTGCTGCCACCACCACCATCAACTGTCATCAGGTTTGACATTTCACTGTTATTAAGTAAAGAATTTTTATTGGCTTCTGCATTATTGTATGAAAGAGAAAATGAATGTATATTTCCAAAGATTTTTTTTTAGAAACTAGTTATCTTACCAAAGAATGGCAGCCCATTTGGAAGTATATAGGTTTCTAGTAGATAGCAAACTTAAGATAAGCCAAAACCAAAAATTCACCCAGCTTCTCTGAAGTCAGAGCCAATAACCCTAATGATTTTGAATGGTTCCTTGTTTCAATTAGTGCAGGATTTATTGGCCACTTTATATATGAGACACACTGTGTGTGTGTGTGTGTGTGTGTGTATTCCACTGGTTCAACACCTGCCTGCACATCTAATTTATTTCTTGGGTTAATCACTGACCCCTCTCTGTAAGATGGAGATAATGCCTACTTCACTTCATCCTGGTTAGGATTCCTCCTGGTTTCTCTACCAGCACATGGGGATAGTTGTTTTTTTTTTTAATTTATGTGCTACTACTTTTCATGATTCTATATGACATTTGTCACTAATAGAGTATCCAAATTAGACATTGTATTATTCACTTCATTATGGTTAGGATTAGATAAGGGTACGGATATAAAGAAAGCTAACATGTGGCGGTTAAGGAACAGGCTTTGGAGTCAAGAAAATCTGGGTTCTAATGTGACCCCTAAGTCATACTGATTGTATAATTAAGGGGGAAATCAATTTCTCAGGGGTACTAGGAAACTCTCCAAGTCAGTTATAGATACGTTGCTGATCTTCATGAATGAAGGGAATTTCCACACAGGAATTGAAATCTCAGGTCCAGATTATTTCAAAAGGAAAACGCTTTTAAAAATTAAAGCAACTATTTAAATGTGAGGCATCTCCTCCCCCCCCCCCCACTTAGTCCCAAAGGTCTCTTTCCAGTTTGATCAATTATTTAGGTTATCTACCCTACCCACATTCACAAGGCCATTGCCTTTTTTTGTCCTGTATAGTTTGAGTGGACAAAAAGAAAAATCCCTACTGCTACTACTGTTATTTTACCCAAGTTCTGTCTAAGAACATAATCAATGTTTAGTAAGTGATTCAAAGACCACCTAAAATATATGCTTATAAGAACACAGCTTTCACTGAGTATGATGCAGATTGGACATTTTGTCAGTAAAGAGAAAATATAGCCACAGCATAATAGATGGGTTGCAATGATTTATAAGGAAATAATTCCATCAGTGGTGGTGGTTGTTTTTAATGTCAACCAAAGCCAGAGTTAGAACTCATAAAATCATTTTGGCTTTGGTTTGAAGTATGGGGCTCGTCATGCTTCTATGAGAGAAGTGTGTAAAAGATGCTTTAAAAAAAAGCCAAAAACCAAATCACATACATACCAACCTACCCTTCAGGTTAATTTGATGATGTCATTTTGATAATTTCTGGATTATGGTTATTACTGCTATCACCTTAGTGATCTGCGATGTGTGCAACTATATGTCATTTCTTTTTTAAAATTAATTTAATTTTAGTTCTCAGCATTCACTTCCATAAGATTTTAAGTTCTATATTTTTTGTCCTTCCCTCTCCCCTCCCCAAGATGGTTTGCAATCTGATAGAGACTGTACATATACATTCATATTGAACATATTTTCACATTAGTCATGTTGTAAAGAACTATTAGAATCAATGGGAAGAACCACGAGAAAGAAAAAAAAAAAGAGCAAAGCGTATGCTTCAGTCTGCATTCTGACTCCATAGTTCTTTTTCTGGGACAACTGTATGTATGCATATAAAAAGGGTTCTGATGGTATAAAAAAAATCACCAACAGTTTAGATATGCAAATGCTTACATGAGTAGTAATGTTCTAATGGAAAATTAATTTTCCATATAGCCTTTTTGGGGTGATTTTATTGTTAATATTGCTCCTTATTTTATGTTGGTTTTTCTACCAGCAAACAAGAATAGTTTTTTAATTTATGTGCTACTACTTTTCATGATTCTATGCAATGTTTATCATCAATAGAGTATTCAAAATTAGATGTTGCATTATTCACATCACTTCAATATTAGGAAAACTGAAATTCAAATCAGTCAGTAATTCCACGAATATTCAGATAATCCGCATTTCTACCTATCCTTGGTATTATGTGGATTTGATTCAGTCATTTCTTTATTATTTTAAACTGTATTAACTTCTTTATTCATGGATAGCTTGGTGCTTCCTTCTGCCTCTATCTGAATCTTGGGTCACTGATGTCTCACTAAGGACCTATGAATGGAATATATAGCCTTAGAAGAGTGTACCTTATTCAGTAGGAGCAGAGGAGTAATTTTGCTAGTATTATATGTACATGAAGATATATGTTTAATACACATACATATAGATATGGATTTCTGTTCATCTATAACTACGTATCTACATCTGTGTCTGGATGCATGTGTCTGTGTGTGTATGAAAATCCCCAAACCACAGGGTGTGTTTAATGGAGAATATTTTAGTAAATATTAAATAGAGGTAGGAATAAAAACTTTTCATCAGAAAATCTGGGAAACAGATCATAAGCCTGGCACAGAGATGAGATATTGAAATAGTAATGATGGGAATGGGGAGGAGGTGGGGTGAGAGGGGGCTTCAATTATCCAGACATCTGCTGTAGTTCCCTGCCAAAAGCCGAGCAATTAATAATTTTTTGACTTGGCTCTATGATAAGTTAATCCTTCAAAAAGTGGAGAAACCAATAAGGAAAACTTGGATTTTGGACCTTATCCTCAACAAGGAGAAACTGTTTCCTGGGATAGGGACCTTGAGAGTAAGTGAATACATCATCTTAAAATTTGTGATATAATAGGGGAAAACCAGAAGTTGTCTCTTATGTGCTGTAGAATTTTAGGAGATAAAAATTTCAGAGAGTTCCATTGTTGTTTAATGATATGAATAAGAATTAAATACCTACTCCAGTAAGCATCAGGTGCACAAAGCCAAAAAACAAACAAACAAAGCAATCTCTGTCCTTAAGGACCTTACCTTCAAAGAGATGTGCTGGTAAATGTTTAACAACTGGCTGGGGGGTGGGGGCAGGGAGTAGGTATGACAGTTTAATTTACATTCTTAACATTTTCTCTATCACTTCCTTAAAGTTTAGAGTCTAGATAGTCAATGAAACAATGAAAGCCCTGATTTGTAGAGTTTACTGTAAGTGTAAATACACTGAAAATTTAACAATTGTCTCTGGAATCCAATATGAACTGGAATACTATCTTGGTAATAAACCAAGGACAACTGTGTATGGGAAGGGGAGATCAGGTAAAGCCTTGTGCAGATGGGGGCACTGAATCAGAGACTTGAAGGCAACCAGAAAACAGGGAAAAGGGCTGATAAGGAGTTGAAACCCAAGTAGGAATATAGTATAAAAATGTTTGGCTGGGCCAAGATGGTGGAGTAAAAGCAAGAACTTGCTTCAGCTCCCACTCCAACCACTCCAATACCTGTAAAAATGACTAAAATTTTAGATCTACAGAGCCCCCAAAGTGACAGAGAGAAACAAATATCCCACTGAAGACAACCTGGCAGGCTGACAGGAAGGGTCTATCGCAGCAAGCTGGGAATGGAGCACAGTCCCATGTGGGCTGCACTGGCCCAGACCAGCAGTGCTCCAGGCCCAGGGCACAGACCTGCAGCACAGACCTGCAGCACAGACCTGCCAGAGCAGACTTCAAGAAAGTAAATCACTAGCAGCTGTGGCAGTTTCCAGACTTCTCAACCAATAATGCCAAAGAGAAAGTAAAAGGTCAGAAGGGAACTCTGTTGGAAATAGGTGAGAGAAGAGTGTGGTCTGGCCCCTGCCCCCTGGGGCAGTGGAGGTGGCAGCAGCTGCAGCTACTGCCCGGCTGCCTCTGGAGCTCCTGGCCTACAGATTGCAGGGGGACCAAGTGACCATTCAGAGGGGAATTGCTCTTGCTTTGACCTGTTTGTATCTGGGTCACAGTCTTGGGTGGCAGTCCTGGGATGAGGAGTGCTAGCATGCCAGAACTTGTGGTGTCTGTAGAGAGGGTACCTTCCTCATAGCTCTGACAACAGCTGTACAAAACCCCAGAAATTTAGGACACAGCTCTCTCCACTATGAAAGCAGAATTCTACCATGGCAAAGAGCTCAAAATTCAAGTAACTGGCTGGCAAGATGAGCAGCAAACAGAGGAAGCACAATTAAACTATAGAATCTTTTTGGGGGGACAAAGAGGATCAAAACATAGAACCAGAGGACAATAAAGTCAAACTTCTGCATCAAAAGCCTCCAAGAAAAATATGAATTGTTTGCAGGCCATTGGGGAGCTCAAGAAGGATTTTGAAAATCAAGTAAGAGAAGTAGAGGAAAAATTGGGAAGAGAAATGAGAACGATGCAAGAAAATCATGAAAAATGAATCAATAGCCTGCCTGAAGAAAATAATACATTAAAAATAGACTAGACCAAATAGCAAAAGAGGTCTAAAAAAGCCAATGAGGAGAAGAACACCTTAAAAAGCCAAACTGGCCAGATGGAAAAGGAATTTCAAAAACTCATGGAAGAGAATAATTCCTTCAAAATTAGATTAGAGCAAATGGAAGCTAATGACTTCATGAGAAATCAAAATACTATAAAACAGATCCAAATGAATGAAAAAATAGAAGGCAATGTGAAATATCTCATTGAAAAATGTTTGGCTGTTCCTGAATAGTTCAAATCACCTAGTCCAAATGAACTACTTTCCAGGACCTTAAGAGGCTTTATCCTGGAAGGTCACTTGGCCTTGGAAGCTCATTTCCACCCCTGAACTTTAAACAGTGGAAGTACCCTATATCCATGTAGCCTTTCTTTCTCTGATTGGCTAGTTCCTCCAGCCCCAAAATTTTAAGGGGGGCATCTATACCAACAATGTCTTCTTTCCTTCCCATGTTGTACTTCTGACTCTCCTAGATTTTCTCCATCATGGCCCCAGATACCTTCATCACTGTACCTCCCCTCCACTCCGTTTCAGTTTCTTTCTATGGATACTCGGGAGCAGGGACTATCTTTGTGCTTGTGTTTTTGCCTGCCACGTGATAAGCATTTAATAAATGTTCTATGACTTGACTTGGCAAAATTCTAGGGTATATTATTAAAAACATAGCGGGTATATAAAGGACAAGCAAAGCAATCACAGAGAACTGGCATGACTTCATCAAGAACAGATTATGCCACGCTAACCTCATATCCTTTTTTCGTGGAGTTATTAAGTTCAGGAAAATATTATTGGCTTAGTTTATCTAGACTTTTGAAGAAGTTTCTCAAGCTATCCTTGCAAACAACCTGCCCCCCAATATATATGCATATCCATGTGTATATGTATGCTTACATATATGACATGTATTTACACAGTATATAACTGTATGTTTTCCCTCATTCCACAGATATACAAATAATATAAAAGACATAGGGGTTACAAAGGAAACCAGGCATACTGCAATATATATAATATAGTCACACTGTGTGTGTGTGCATCTGTATCACATATTTTGGACAGAAGACATTTCTACTCAACAATTAATTTGGCCCAGAGCTGAACAGGAGGAAATGAATGGGTTGGATTATATTTGAAAAATTATATTGTTAAAACAAAGGCCCATTTTTATATAATTGTTTTTGTGATGTTGAATACATTTATTTGGGAGGTGTTAGAGAATGATGATAGAAGATTATGAACAGCTAGGTGTCCAAAAAGTGATAGTATATACAGGGGATAGTGACTAGAATGCTTATTTCCCAAATGCAGATGACTTTTGTTGGAGAAAACTCCTTCTACCAGTGAAGATCAGCAACTGCTCAGCAACACTAGGAGACCAAGTAATTTGCTCAGGGTTACATAACCAGTCAGGGAGGACCCAAATATATCTCTTCTTAAGCCAAGGCTGGCACTGTCTACTACTCTGTACTGCCTCTGTGATATAAATGGATAGGCAGACAAGAAAAAGAAACAAAGACACATATACGCACATGGTTGTGTATATTTGTGTGTATATACATGTGTTGTTTTATATATATATATATATATATATATATATATATATATATATATATATATATATATTGTTGTTATATATACATGTATATTGTATTTGTGCTGCATATGCCCAGGTTTTCTTGACCCCAAGGCTGTAACTAACTATCCACTATACCAAGTTACCCCTATGTATTTCATACGGAGGTAGCTGGTGGTATCATTGAACAGTGGGCCTGGAATTAGGAAGACCTGAATTCACATCCAGCCTCAGACATTTACTGTGTGATCCTGGGCAAGTCACTTAACCTCTGTTTACCTCAGTTTTCTCAACTATAAAATGATAATTGTAATAGTACCTACCTTGCAGCAGTTGTTATAAAAATCAGATGAGATAGCATTTGTAAGCTCTTATTAACACAATGCCTAACACATACTAGGTGCTTAATAAATGCTTCTTCCCTTTCCCACTTATATGTATGTATATAGATATATGCAGGCATACACATGCACATTAAGGTATATGTTTATGTGCTGTAATATAGATAGATAGATAGATAGATAGATAGATAGATAGATAGATAGATA
>NW_027186546.1:7963510-8042671 GCF_028583685.1 Petaurus breviceps papuanus | reverse complement strand
ATAGATAGATAGATAGATAGATAGATAGATAGATAGATAGATAGATAGATAGATAGATAGATAGATGGATAGATGGATAGATGGATAGATGGATGGATGGATAGATCATCCAACTCCATTGTCATAGGATGGTTGACATTCCTCATCTACTTGAGTTTTCTTGCATGGGTAATTAAGCCAAACTCTTTGAATGATAATGGATATTATTTCTGGAGCCCTTCAATGTTCCAGGGACTAATCTAATCAGACCAATGTAATCTGAAAATAAGAACATCTGGCAGATCACATCATTTAGAGTGAATCTATTCAGCTTGACCCCTGTATAGAGTCTCTGTGATAGTAGTGAACACCATTGAGGGTTATCTAACAAGATTAACTCTGCTTTTATATCTTACAAGGTATCCTATAATGTTTGCGTGTCTATGGGAGATGCTTTATTAGAAAAGACATTTTAAGTTGGTATTTTGCCCTACTGGATTAAATGCTTTAAAAACAATCAACAACAATAAGCCCAATGGGGCCCTCTATTTATGTAGAACTTTCAATCCACTGTTTGAGGCAAATATGTGGTCTACTATGGAATATTACTTTTGAAAGCCAGCCATTTGCCTTCTACTGCCGTAATTGACAATGTCCCAGATGCCTGTGTAGATTATTTTTGTAAAGATTTTACAAGGTGGAAAGTAAAAAATGGTAGAGAAAATAGGTCAGTAAGCTCATAGGTAATTACTGATATTCTATAGTTGCCTTTTTTTGTTAGCAATAAGGTCTAAGGTTTGTTTGTTTTTCTTTTTTATCTCTCCTAACACCATTTCTACTTATTCTGTCTTGTCTTGATTTGCAGATGAATTGGATTTAAGTGAGGCAGGGCTGTGCAAAGTCATCAGCCTCACTCTCTCCTCCAGAGTCATCTGAGTCCAGTGGCAAGATATAGGTCAGGACAACTGGAGCTGACCCCAGATGCAGTGGGAGAACTTGGCCTTTTTAAGCTAAGGTCTTTCCCAGTCTCACTGATTAATCAAGACTAGGTCCCAGCCCAAGCCTCACTTAGTCATTTTTGGGGCTTTAATGGCTCAGAGTGAGTATAAATAGCAATTATTTCTGATCTGACCAGAAACCTAAGGGTCTACCCCTCCCAGTTTGATTTTTCTTTTGGAGTTGGCAAACTATATTCTCTTTTGCCTCATTTCTTACCTAGCCTTATATCATTGAATGTGTGTTGCTTCAGATAAACTGAGACCACAGGTGAAGGGGCCCTGGCTCCAAGATCTGCTTCCCCAGATCTGCTACCTTTTTTTAAACCAGTGAGGGCAGCCTTGCTCTCTCTTTCTCTTCTTCCTCCATATCTTATATATTCTAACAGAAGAAGATGTGATAGCACATGGGTAGCCTAAGCAGTAGATGAATACATAAGATGTTTTCTTATAGCAAGGGTCTGTATATGGTGTTTATATATCTGTATATTTTCTGTCTTATACATTCTCTGAATATTTATATTCCAATAAATTTCTACCTCTTTACATACAAAAAGTAAGGGTTGAGAAAAGCTTCTTGTAAAAGATGAAAATTTAGTTGAGACTTAAAGACAGTCAGGAAAGTCAATAGGTGGAGTTGATAAGGGAGAACATTCCAGGTATGGAAGATAGCCAAAGAAAATGCCCAAAGCTTAGAGATGGAGTGTCTTGCTCATGGAACAACCAAGAGGCCAGTGTCACTGGATCTAGGAGTACGTGGTGGGGAGTAAAATGTAAGAAGACTGGAAAGGTAGAATGGTGATAGGTTATAAGAAGATTTGAATGACAAACAGCATTTTATATTTGCTCCTGGAGGTAATAAGGAGAGACTGGAGTTGAGTGGGGAGTTCGAAGGTGTAATGGGAATGCAAATTTGGAAGATCTTCCCTGCCCCTAGACTAAAGTGCACCCGGAGCCTGGGGTGGGAGGCATGTTTTTCAGTAGATACTTCTTGATTGGCCAGTGAGTCAATAAGGTTGTTACATTCTCTGAGCCAGGAGAAGGCTATATAAGCCCTGATGTGTAGCTTTGTTTTGGGACTTACTTTGAGAAGTGTTCTGTGATTTGATCTGAATTCTGGGAAGCCGTTGTTGAGAGTCCCCCGGCTTTGAAAAACCCAGATGTGGAAACCCAGATGTTGACTGGGTATGGATGTAATGGTTGGACAGTTTGGAAATCTGTCTATTTGATCTGTTTCTGTCTTGATAATTCTGCCTGTATGCTTTGAAGTTCAGGGTGCTGACCTTTTTCCCCTGAACAAGGTAAACGATATATGTCTGACTGATTAAAGTAAGCTTGTTAACCCATTTTGAGTTGCTTTCCTTTATCAAAGCAGATCCAAGAACCTGTGTGAGCAGGCACCCTGGGGACACTGGGGTGCTTGCCACTCCAGAAGGGGGGAAGGAGAATATAAAAACATTATATTATAGCAAACATTATATTAAATATTAGTCTGATCCTTATAATACCTGTGTAATAAGTAGTGCATCCATTTTTCAGAGGGAAGACTGAGACTCAAAGTTTAAGGGACTTGCTAAAGTTATGTAGCTAGAGGTTGTGAGAGAATTACTTGGTGGTAGTCTAAACCGAGTCTCTGATTTTCAGGTGAAGGGTACTTCAGAGGCTCTCTGGTCCAGCATATAAGGGATAAGGAACTAGACCAAGACCTGTGAGTTCCTTGCTTTTGAGAAGTCCCTAATGATGGAAGTTCCTCTACTAATGCAGGTTTATAATCTTAGAGTTCCTAAAGTAATTGACAGTTGAGGGATTTGCCCAGAGTCAAACAAGAAGTATGTGTCAGACTTAGGTCTTGAACTCAAGGCCTCCAGGCTTCAAGGTCAATCATCTATTCACTGTGTCATGCTACCTCCAGCAATAACATAAAGAAAAATCTGCTTGTTGCTTAGTGCTTTACAAATGTCCTGGCTAACTTTTCCTGCTAAAAGTGTTCCTTTCAAGGTTAATGGATAAAGGGAGCACCCCCAAATCAAAGCACTGTCTCAGGAGCAGCATATTTTTTTTAAGCAATTGGGGTTAAGTAACTTGCTCAAGGTTACATGGTCAGTTATTCCTGGGTATGGTGGTAAGTTTTTGAGCCTGGATTCGATCCCAGGTCATCCCAACCCTGGAGCCGGTGCTCTTACTCACTGTGCTGCCTGGCCACCCCAGGAGCAGCATATTTTGAGGAATAAAAAAGTATCCTTGGACTACTTCTGTATGATATCTAAAGGAGAAACTCAGTTACTCAAGAGGGAGGTCTTCCTTGGGGCAGCTAGGTGGCACAGTGAATATAGAGCACTGGCCCTGGAGTCAAGAGGACCTGAGTTCAAATCTGGCCTCAGACACTTAACACAAAACTAGCCATGTGACCTTGGGCATGTCACTTAACTCCAATTACCCTGCCTTCCCCCTCCAAAAAACTTTAAAAAAAAAGATGGAGGTCTCCCCCCAAATGGCCATATAACACAACTTGGTGCTGTCATCATTGCACTTAACCAGCTGGTTCTCCCCTGAGTTACCATGACATACAGTTCTAAATCTTGAAGCCTGCGTTATACCTTTATGCCTGACCTTACCAAGAGGAGAAACTGGAAGGAAAGGATACTCTATGAGGATGTTGATATAAGTTACACATATTTGTAACTAATGGATTCTGTAACCATTCTTTGTAGCACTATTGGTCTCGGTATCTGAATGATATTCCACAAGCAGCTAAATCTGAAGAGTCCTGTAGTTTGCATTTTTATTTTGTTGCCAGGTATCACAACAACATCGCCTAAGCACAAAGAAAACAAGATGCTGGAGAGAGAGAAAGAAGGAGATAATGAATTTGGAGAGAAATCCCATTTCAAGCTCTGAAACATCAGCAAATGCTCCGATGTACCCTAGAATATTCCATTAAAAAATAAATTATATTCTTAATGTAAATACTAATGTACAGGGGATGGTTATTCTGTGCATTGAATAATACTATTAAAGAGTCTATTACAAACACACATTTGCTAATATCCACAACTCTGTAACTCTAAATGTGTAGATAATAACACTGTTCAGTGTTCCTTTACATCGGAAATATAATATCATAACGCGAAATAGGGTAAATGTTGCAATGTTTTTTGAATTTTTATATGGGATGTTGTACTAGAACATTCTTGCAGCAATTAACCAAGGCCACTTGAAGTTAACAGAGGTCTCCAAGCTGCAGGTGGATTAGAGTGAAATTCTAATTGGTGCTCAGTAACCAAAGAAGCATGAAATACTTTGGAAGGGGAGTTCACCTACTAGCTTGTGTTGCTTGACCCCTTTCTGTGGGAAGGTAGCTAGTATTTAACTAATATGCTTGTTTTTAAGTGTCCTCTGCTCAGCATTTGTCATGCTTCTCTCTCAAGTGAGGACGAAACCGAAGCAGGCCTATACATGATTCTCTGAATAAGCAAGAAAAATTTAATTTAAATGGGCTGATTTGTACATTCTTGGATATTCCTCATGTCACTTGTATTCATCATCATTGTAGCAGCCTACTTACACCGATATTGCATCTCTTCATTGCCGTTTGTATCACTTGTATAGTTTGGCTTCATCAGAGATTGTAGTGGTCAATGATTCATAACATAATGATGTAGCATAGGTACTAGAGGGAAATTGCATTCTTGCGATACAAATAAAAGTTCAAGTAGGAAATGTATGATTTTAAAAGATACGTAGCAAGGATAAACAGGTTGATGGTTTGAATGCTTGTACTGCTACCCAAAGAACAAGACGAAGATCTCCCCCATGCTTTGTTGCTACTCAGTGGAGGGTTTATGGAGGCCAAGAATCAAAGGTGATACAAAAGTATGAAGTGTCCAGTGATTAACTGAAATGTGTTAACCAAAAGAAAAGACAAATAAGAACGCTTTATTTAGCCACCCCAGATTCCTACTGTTTTTTCCCCAATATCATGTCTCCAACATTCCAAATAATGTATTTTTTTTTCACTGAGTCAAACTTCAAAATGCACATGGGAAGTTATGTATGTTGAAGTCTCCAAGTATAAGGCAGGGACTTGAAGTAGAAAGGAAGATTGTGAAACAAGTACTGAAGTCCTTAAGGGCAGCTAGGTGGCACAGTGGCCTGGAGTCAGGAAGACCTGAGTTCAAATCTGGCCTCAGACACTTACTACCGTGTTTCCCCGATAATAAGACACTGTCTTATTAAATTTTTTGGACAGAAAGTCACCAGAGGGCTTATTTTCAGGGGAGGGCTTATTTTAATGAACATTGACAGCAATTTTAATAAACAGGTAAATGTGAACAAAAAAATGTACCTTTATTCAATAATGATCATGTCATCTTCTTCAACAACATCGTCATAAGTGTCCATACCCTGAATTCCGTCCTGGATGTCTTGCGCCTCCATTTCCTTCAGAAGAAGTGGACCCAATCTGTCATGTCCAGCAATACAGCTCTCTTTAAATGAATATGTCTTGTCCAGGTAACCTGCTCTTAGTGCCTTGGCGACACAGCTGTCAGTAATTTTATCCCATGATTTCTTCACCCAAGTCACGACTTCTTGCAGACAGGGCTTCACAAAGTTTCCACGCTGATTTCTTTCCATTCTATTTTCAATGTAGTCATTGACTTCCATGCGCAAATGGTACTTGAATGGCTTGTTTATTGCAATATCAAGGGTCTGGAGATAGGCAGTCATTCCTGCAGGAATCATTACTTGATCTATTCTTCTCTCTGCAAGGAAGTTCTTCATTTCTTTAGTGCGGTGAGTGCTGGCTGAATCCCAGACTATCAGACCTCTTTGGTTACCTCGCATAACAAGTGGCAGCATTAAATCAACCCACTTTCTTATAACGGCTTGTGTACACCAGGCTTTTTCGGTTTCAAGAACGTAAATGCCAGATACACATTCAATCTTATCTTTCTTGCCCTTACTGATGATTAGAGGTGTGGCTTTCTTTCCATCCAAATGAATTGCCAAAACACAGGTGACCCGTGCACTTTCATAGCCAGTGGTGGGAATGTAGATTGACGTTGCACCCCTGTGATGAATTGTTGTTTGAGATCCTTGTCCCATAAACACTGCAGTTTCATCCATAGCAATCATATTGCAGGTTTGGTACTTGGAAATGTCAATCCTATCAATAAAGAACTTGAATGCAAGTGCACATTTAATAACTTCAGCATCTTCTAGCTTAAACAGTGTTGTTGATCTTCTTAGGGACAGTTCATACGTGTACCGTTGAAGGAAACCGTTCAACCAGTGTTGTGATGCTTTGAATCCTTCTGAGACCATTTCAAACTCTGGTGCCATTGAAAGGGCAAATGCTGGAATATCAGCCCTGCGCACAACCAAGGCCTTTGCTCTCCTGTCAGCAATCCATTCACCAATGAGGATCTCCAAGTCAGGATATAAGGACTGCCGACCTGATCCAGACATGCGCTTTTTCCCTTTTCCCTCATCCACCTGTTGATTGAGGTTATTATAATCTGCTCTCCATTTTCTGACCATTTGAAGATCCAAAAGGTTTTCTTTACAGAAAACTGCAAGATTCTTGCCATGTGACTCCTCTGCAATTGCTTTCTTATACTCAACAGTATAGCTCTTCCTTTTTGTACTCATGTCTGGGGGTCAAAACAGACAGAATAATAAAATTATGACCATCAGTCCTTCTTTTCACTCCATCATGCCCCCTGAGTTCTTCTTTTTTCCTCCATCATGCCCTTTTTATCCTCCATCATGCCCCCTCACTCCCGCTTACATACCGGGTTTTTATGTTGTCCTGCCTCAGCTCTCCTCCACGGCACTGCTCTCAATGGTGCCAGCAAGCAAATCACTGAGGAAGAACAGGATGACGCACTCACTGCTGCAGCTCTGATTGGATGCGGCTCGGAGTGCGGTGTGCGTTTCCCAGGGGGATGGGGGGGGGGACGGTGGATACAGAGGGTACCGTAATGTAGCGTGTAGTGCAGGGGATCACCTTCACTACAGTAGCAATCTCAATAGGGCTTATTTTCGGGGGAGGGCTTATTTTAGAGGAATCTTACACAGTAAGGGGAGGGCTTATTTTCGGGATAGGTCTTATTATCGGGGAAACACGGTAGCTGTGCGACCATGGACAAGTCACTTAACCCTGTTTACCCTAGTTTGTTCCCTCATTTGTAAAATGAGCTGGAGAAGGAAATGGTAAACCACTCCAGTCTCTTTGCCAAGAAAACCACAAATGAAGTCATGAAGCATCAGACATGACTGAAATTACTGGACAACACTGAAGTCCTTAAGAAAAGAGGGATAGTAGTGACCTTGGACCTGGTAAATGAACTGAACAAGGCTCTGGAGTTAGTGATACATATAGGTAGAGATATCTAAGGAAGGTAAGTTGCCAAATGATCATATTGAAGGGTTAGTCTGGATGTGACTGTGAGAAACAAGAAATCTGTCCATTCCTCCTCTTAGCCCAGCATGTTAGAGGCAAGAGAGAAAAAATACTGAAGAGCTACTATGTCTTCCACAGGGAGGCAGGTTTCTGCAAACACCAGAAGCTTTTGGGTGAAGACAAGTTAATTAACAAGCTAACAAGGATTCCGGGGGGGGGCTGAGTCAAGATGGCAGAGTAGAAATAGGACTTATATGGGGCTCCAGATTCCACCTCCTCCAATTCATGTAAAAGGTAACTCTGAAGAAACTTTAGAGCTTCAGAACCCACAAAATGACACAGAAAAGCTAACCTTCTGCTGAGGATAGCCCAGCAGGCTGGCAGGAAGTGGCCAGCCAGTGTTCTGGGAGCCAAGCCCAGCCCTGCGGGAGCCTGAGTTTTTAGCCTCAGAGCAGGCCTGACCAGCCACTGGCTGGAGGGAGTTCAGATCACCAGCAGGTGTAGCGGTTTTCAGAATTATCAACATATAGATGCTGTCAAAGTGAGAGGTCAGTGCAGTGTGGACTTTGAGATTCAGTAGTTCGGGAGTGCGGTTGGCCTTTGCACCTGGGGGCAAGAAGCAGCTGAGGTGCAGAAGCCGTGCAGCCACAGTCAAGTGGCTGCTTCAGCTCCTGGCCTGCAGATTGTAGGGCGACCAAGCAACCAGTATGAGCTCTTGCTTTAACCTGCTTGGATCTGGATTGTGGTCTAGGGTGGAGGTGCTGCGGTATGCAACCAGCTTGCCAAATTTTGTGGAGGCTTCAGAGAGGGCACCCAACTAATACCTTCAGCAGCTGAGAAAATCCCAGCAATTGGGATGAAGCTCCCCTGTCTGGTAGCAGAGTCCTAGTGGCAAAAAGCTCAAAAGTCAAGTAATTGAGTGGCAACATGAGCAAATGAGGGAAGCAAAGCAAGCAGAGTAACCCAACTTTACACTCCTATTTTGGGGACAAAAAGGATCAAAGCATGGAACAGGAGGAAGATAGTGAAGTCAGAACTCCTGCACCAAAAGCTTCCAAGAAAAATATGAGCTGGTTACAGGCCATAGAGGACCTTAAGAAGTAGATAAGAGAAGTGGAGGAAAAATTGGAAAGAGAAATGAGAAAAATGCAAGAAAATTACAAAATGAGAGTCAACAGCCTGACTGAGGAAAATACCTTAAAAAACAGACTAACTCAAATGGCAAAAGAGTCTCAAAAAGCTAATGAGGAGAAGAATGCCTTAAAAAGCCGAATTTGTCAGATGGAAAAAGAATCTCAAAAGCTCAATGAGGAGAATCATTCCTTCAGAATTAGATTGAAGCAAATGGAAGCTAATGACTTTATGAGAAATCAAGATGCTATTAAACAGATCCAAAAAAAATGAAAGAATAGAAGGCAATGTGAAATATCTCATTGGGAAAACCACTGACTTGGAAAATAGATCCAGGGGAAATAATTTAAAAATTATTGGACTACCTGAAAGCCATGATCAAAGAAAGAACCTAGAAATCATCCTCCAAGAAATTTTCAAGGAAAACTGCCCTGATGTTTTAGAACCAGAGGGCAAAATAGAGGTTGAAAGAATCCACTGATCACCTCCTGAAAAAGATCCCCAAAAGAAAACTCCTAGGAATATTACAGCCAGGTTCCAGAATTCCCAGATCAAGGAGAAAATATTACAAGCAGCCAGGAAGAAACAATTTGAATATTGTGGAAACACAATCAGCATAACACAAATCTGGCAGCTTCTACACTGAGGGATAAAAAAGCTTGGAATATGATATTCTGGAGGTCAAAGGATCTGGGATTAAAACCAAGAATCGTCTACCCAGTAAAACTGAGTATCATATTTCAGGGGAAAATATGGTCATTCAGTGGAATAGAGGACTTTCAAGCATTCTTGATGAAAAAATCAGAGTTGAATAGAAAATTTGATGTCCAGATACTAGAAGCAAGAGAAGCATGGGAAGGTAAACAGGGAAAAGAAATCATAAGGAACTTATGAAAATTGAACTATTTACATCCCTACATGGAAAAACAACAATTGTAACTGATAAAACTTTTCTCACTGTGAAAATAGTTGAAAGGAATAGAAATGTATGTGTGTGTATGTATATACTTACATACATACATACATACATACATATATGTCTATAAAGGAGGGTATATGGGTGTATGAATACATATGTGAATGTGTGTATATATGTGTACAGATATACATAGATAAAGGGCACAGGACCAATTTAATATAAGGGATGATACTTAAAAGGTGAAATTAAGAGGTGAGAGAGGAATATAATGAGAGGAGATGAGGAGAGACAGAATGGGATAAACTATCTCATATAGAAGAGGAAATGGAAAATGGTTACAATGGAGGGGAAGAACAGAAAGGTCAACCTTATTCTCATTGAATTTGGCTTAGGGAGGGAATGACATACACACTAAATAGGGTATTTCACCCTACAGGAGAATAGGGGGGAAGGGGGGGGATGATGCAAGGGAGGGCAGGCTAGGGGGGAGGGAAATTGGAAGCACCCACTTTTGAAAAGGGAGGGGATCAAAGTAGAGAATAGAACAAGTGGGAGGTGGGATAGGAGGGATGAAATATAGTCAGTCTTTTACAATATATCCACTATGGAAATGTTTTACATAGCTACACATGTACAATCTATACTGAACTGCTTATCTTTCCAGTAAGGTGGGTGACAAGGGAGGAAGGGAATGAATCTGGAATTCAAAGTTTTAAAACCAAATGTTTAATATATATATATATATATATATATATATATATATATATATATGCACATAGTATTATTAATATTATTTTACATGTAACTGGGAAATAAGATATACAGGTACTGGGGCATAGAGATCCACTGAGCTCTACTGGAAAGTCAGAGGGGGTATGGGAGAAGATATGGAAGAGAGCAGATTGGAGGAGGGGATATCCAGTGGGATTGCTATTTTGGGGTGGTGGGTAGGGGAAAAACGGGGAGAAAATTTGTAACTCAAAATCTTGTAGAAATGAATGATGTAAACTAGAATTTAATAAAGCATTTGATTAAAAAAAGGATTCCAAAGGACTTAGAAGGGGATGAGGGCAATTCAGACTATGGATCACGATGGGCTAAGATGGCTAGGGATGAGAGTATGGAGTAAGATAGCAGGAGGAAAAAATTTAGCCTGGGAAAATTTGATCTGGTGACTGAATTACAGGGAGAGAAGGATCAAGAGGTGAGAATTTATCAACTATGGGATTTAGATTCTACTTACACACTATCTACCCCACAGGTGTGTAGGGTATGTTCAGGGAAGAGTAGCACTTCTGATATTAGAGCTGTTGTGCCCTTTTCAGGGCTACTTTCCACCTTTGATGGACACCTGTTCCACCTAACTAACTCTCACCTCTGGCTACAAAAAGCTGGAGCAAGCACAGTGGCCATACCCCAGCAAACCATTTCGGTAGGCAGGTTGAGGGTAACTGAGGGATCGCAAACCCATTGGTAAGTTAGGGGGGTGTCTACTCCAAGTGTGTGAAGACTTCCCCTGGTGGAATGGGCGGATGAGAACAATTTGTTCCAATTGATATAAAGGCAGCTGAAGTAGGTACTGTGGAGACCAAGGTCTTTGATACTGTCAGTCATGAGGGATTATGGAAAATTATGTCAAAATTTGGTTGCCCAGAGAAGTTCAACAGCACTGTACATCAATTTCATGATGGCATGCTTCCCCGAGTTCTGGATAATGGACAACACTCCCATGCTTTCCCAGTCATCAGTAGAGTGAAACAAGGCTGTATGCTTGCCCCCATGCTTTTTAGCATGATGTTTTCAGCCATGTTGTCAAATGCCTTCAATGAGGACAAATACAGCATTGAGGTAAGCTATCGCAATGATGGTAAATACTTCAACTTGAAAAGGCTACAAAAGCCAAGACCAAAGTGGAGGGAGTGTTGGTACATGATTTTCTTTTTGCAAATGATTTTGCATTCAATGTAGACTCTAAACAAAGTGTGGGCTGATTCTCTGATGCTTGTGCTAATTTTTACCTAACAATTAACACCAAGAAAACATAGATGCTCCATCAGCCACCACCACACCAGCGGTTTCAGGAAATGGAGAAGTTTTGAATGTTGTAGATAAGTTCACTCACCTTGGTAGCATATGTACACATTGATAATGACGTTGATGCATGCATTGCCAGAGCTAGTTCAGAGTTTGGAAGGCTCCAAAGGAAAGTGTGGAAGAGGAGAGGTATTAGACTGACTACCAAGCTGAAGGTCTACAGAGCTGTTGTGCTGACCTCATTGTTGTATGCCTGAGAAACCTAGACGGTATACCAGTTACATGCCAGGAAATGGAATTGCTTCCATTTAAACTGTCTTAGGAAGATTCTGAAGATCACCTGGAAGGATGAGGTACCAGACACTGAGGTCCTTTCTCGAACTCAACTGCCAAGCTACCTCTATTTCGGAGAGTGCAACTCCAATGGGCTGGCCACATTGTTCAAATGCAAAATGTACACTTGCCCAAAAAGACTCTTTGAAGAACTCACCCAGGATATGTGTTCACATGGTGGTCAGAAGAAGCGATAGAAGGACACTCTCAAGAATTTTGGAATTGTGTGACATGGGAGACACTGGCATGGTGTGTCCACATCAAGAGGGTGCTGTGCTCTATGAACAAAGAAGAACTGAAATAGCTTAAAAGAAACACGAGAGGCATAAATTTGGAGAATTCACTCCAAAGGTTCACATGGACTATTTGTGCCCGACCTGTGGTAGAGCATTCTGAGCTGGTATTTGGTCTGATTAGTCACAGTTGGACACACTGAAACTTGACTCAAGCATAGTGATGTCATTTTGGTCCTCTGAGAACATAGGACAACAACCAATCTTCCCCCTCCCCACCCCCATCACTGCCTTCCCTTTATTTTCACTGCTACCTTCTTGTATTTATGCTCTCATTACTATATATCTGAACTGTTACAATAGGATGCCTAACAGAACTTCCATTCATTCCCCTTTCTAATTCTTCTTTAACAGCAAGCAATGCCAGATTAATCTTACTTACATACAGATCTCGTTATTTCACTCTTCTACTTAGCCTTCAATTACTCTCAAACCAACTAAATGAGACTTAAACTCCTCAGCCCTCCACAATCTGGTGCTGTTCTAATCTTATATGATTTTTCTTCATAAGCCCTAGACTCCAGTAAAATTGACTATTTGCTGTCCACTATACTTGGTGCTTTATCCTTGCTCATGCTGTTCCTTATGCTTGGATTTTTTTTTTCTTCTGTCCCTATTTTTTTTTTTGCTTTTTGGCAATCCATTCCATCTTTTAAAGTCCAGTTCAAATGCAGCTTCCTCAACAGAGTCATCTATGATTCCCCTTTCTCTCACTGAGTAATGCCTTTTGTACCTTGGATTTCTCGTAGCTCTTTGAAACTCCCTAATGTATGTATCATTTTGCATTATGCTTGTTTATGTATGTCATATCCTCTTTATTTATTTAAATGCTGTATCTCTCTTTGTATCTAGCCTAGTGCTCTGCATAAAGTCAGCATTTAATAAACATTTGTTGAACTTGAATTGGTACCCCATACTGTTTAGGAGAAAAGGGAACCAAGTCATGTGAGAGTATAGGCACCTTATAAATGGAACATTCTAGAATTTCAGGAGAGGCAGAGGAGAACATTCTAAGGACAAATACCTTTTGATGCCACATTCTAAATAAGGCTACCCTCCTTTGAGGTTCACTTTGTTTATGTGTATCAAGTCCAGATTCTTGTTGCAGTTATCTGCCTACCACGAGGTTGTTTCCCCCTCCTTTCTCAAAGAGTTCAGTACCTGGCTCATAGTTTTCCTCTTTCTTCCAAACCCTGGCCCTATGCTTATGGATTTCAGCATACATGAGGATGTCCCATCAAATACTCAGGCCTCCCATTTCACCAGCTACCTGAATTTCCTTGACTGACATTTTCGCATCACCTTAGCCACCCAGAACTTAGATTTCAACAATTGTACATAGAATTACTATTTTCATGATCTCAATCTTTAAATTTTTTTTGACCTTATACTGTCATTTTGTATCTTCCTCTGCTCCAGTCCTCCTAAACCTATTATCTATCCTCTCTAGGACTTACTATCATTTTGTTCCCCCCTGCCATCCGTTTTTCTACATGATCACCTCAGTTCTAGTCTCAATTTCCTCCATTCAGTCTTGACTCCATTGTGTACCAGTATAACTATATGCTGCACTTTACTTTTAAATCCCTTATGTCCATAACCTATCACCTTTCATGTCTTACAAAATCCCAAACTGGGATTGATTACACTATATGTATTCTTTATTTCTACTTTTTTTTTTTTGGCTTCTGAGTACTGGTAGAGGAAGTCACACATCTGTCAAATGGGTCCACTACAATTTTGTTATCTCATCTCAATTAGGCCCTCAGTGCTGTGTAGTCACCCTTTTTAATCTTTGATTTACTTTCAGAATCCCCATCGTACCTCTTACAAATTCTTTTCTCCTTAAGCAGTCTGTAAAATCACCTCTTCTCTTTCTCTCTCAGTGGAAGACCTCACCTGCTACTTTGCTAACAAAAATAGAAGTTTCTTACTACAAGCTTCCTATTCCCTCCACCCTATACCTGAAAATTCTATTTTATCCCCTATTATCGTTTCCTTTGCCCTACTAGGGACTCTGATGAAGAAATGGCCATTCTCATTTGCAAAGACTTCTTCTACTTGTACTCATTATCTATTGCTTACTGTATACTTTGTTTCTTATAACACTTTCTAGTTGGAATTCAACTTTGTCTGACATTAGCGCCACTTCCACTTTTCAAAACTTGTCAATAATGTGGTACATTTTAGAATTGTATTTCATTTTGAATCTACTTGGATCTTTCTGGATTAAGTGTGTGTGTGGGTGTGGGTGTGGGTGTGTGAGAAACATATTCTCGGATTCCACCTTTCAATCCAGTTTGTGACTCTTTTGCATTGTACAGCAATAGTGAAAGTTGCAAAAGGATAAATTTAGACTTGGTTGAACAATAAGAAGAAACAATTATTAAGTCCCTACTATGTGCTAGGCATTATATTAAGCACTGGCGATACTTTTGTTGTTTAGTTGTGTCCAACTCTTCATCACCCCATTTGGGGTTTTCTTGGCAAAGACACTGGAGTGGTTTGCCATTTTCTTTTCCAGCTCTTTTTACAGCTGAGGAAAGTAAGGCAACCAGGGTGAAGTGACTTGCCCAAGGTTACGCAGCTAGTAAGTGTCTGAGGCCAGATTTGAGCTCAGGAAGATGGTCTTCTTGATTCCAGGGTTGGCACTCTTACCACCACACCACCTAGTTGCCCGTATTGGGGATACAAAGAAACACAAAAGCATTCTCTGCTTTCAAGAACTCACAATTTTGTGGGAGAGACAACACGTAAAACAGCTATGCGCAGATGTAATACACAAGATCCATTGCAGATAATCTCGGAGGACAAGCACTAGGAAAA
The DNA here is from genome assembly GCF_028583685.1 of Petaurus breviceps papuanus. Lineage (NCBI taxonomy): Eukaryota > Metazoa > Chordata > Mammalia > Diprotodontia > Petauridae > Petaurus > Petaurus breviceps. Next base: position 8,027,755 of record NW_027186546.1, on the reverse strand, counting down.
GGTGAGACTTGAGACCAAGAGGCAGGAACAAGGAGAGAGAGAGTTTCAGGCCTAGAACAACTAATGAAAATGCGGCGGAAATGGGACAGAGTATCTTGTGCAAGAAATATCAAGGAGGCCAATGTCACTAGATTACAGAGTTTGTGGAAGGAGACTGGAAAGGTATATATATAAGAAGACTGGAAAGGTAGGAAGGAACCCTTCATATTTAATCATGGGGGCAACAGGCAGCCACTAGGCTTTTTAAATAGGAGAGTGTCAAGTCTGTGCTTTAATTACTGCATTTTGGTAGCTGAGTAGAGGAGAGGTTGGAGATATATCAATAGATGAGGCAGAAAGACCAACCGGTAGCCTGTTGCAATAGCTCAGGCATGAGGTGATAAGAGCCTACACCAAAGTCATTTATTGCAGTGTCAGAGGGAAGAAAGGGGCAGAAAGGAGAAGTGTTGAGTGGGTGGAATTGATAAGACTTAGCATAATATTTGAAGTGGGAGGTGGTTGTGGTGACAGATAATGTCACTGTGACGATGGTGATAACTGTCAGTAGCAATAGGGAATTTAGGAAAGAGGGACAATTTGGGGAAAGATAATTAATTCAATTTTGGAGTTTAACATGTTGAGTTTAAGATATCTATGGGCTATCTGATTCAAGATACTGTATCCCATAGGCATTTAGAGTTGTGAGACTGGAGGTCAGGAGAGAGCTAAGAGTTGGACAAATACATCTGGGAATCATATGTGAAGAGATGATAATTGAATCTATAAGACTAATGGGGTCACTAAGGGAAACAGCATATTACATAAATTAAAAGTATAATATAGAAATAGCAAGGTATATGAAGTCAGGCTAGGGAATCTGCTCAATTCCCTGGCTCTCAGAGGCCTTCCTTAATATCTAGGATGCCAATGGAGTGTGTAGGCTGCCCATCATTTACCTATTACTCTTACCATAAAAACACCCTATCTTTATTTCTGATTATACATTTTGTTTAATACTATTAATTCTATTTAATGCTATTTGAATCATATTGTAACATATTGTAATATGTTCTTCCTCACTAGGTACAAGCACCTTTCCATTGTTCTTGAGAATTTTAACCATAATATAAAATAATATTTGATGAGTATATAATAGAGGGGACAAATCAAAGGCTATATGTCAGCGAATGGGAAAAATCATTACTGATTTGGGAGATTATTGAAGACTTTATGTAGGGGACACCTAGGTGGCACAGTGGAGAGAGTCAGGAGGACCTGAATTCAAATATAGCCTCAGATACTTACTAGCTGTTTGACCCTGGACAAGTCACTTAACCCCAATTGCCTCCCCTCCTTCCCCTCCCCCCCAACCCCTATCATATGGAGAAATGGACACTGGAGCTGGACTTTAGAAGATAGATAGGATATCAACAAATCAGCAGATAGGGAAGTTAAAGAAAGGCATTCCAGGCATATGAAAGAATCTCAACAAAAGAAATTGAAAGATGTACTTCAGTATATAGAGGACAATTGTATAGATTGAAAGGTAGAATGAAATTAGGTAATAAAGAGTCTTGAATGCCAGGCTAAGGATTTTATTAAGTAGGATATAAGAAGTCACTGAGTGAGCAGAGATATGACATGCTGAGGTATATGGATGAGAAACCTGCTTAATCCAGTAGCCTTATAAAAATGTGTTGGAAAGGGGAGAGAATGGAGGGCAGGGATATGCTGGATCTAGACCAACCCAATGACTGAGAATCAATAATTAAATTTTCAGTGTGAGCAATTATATCTCAGAAATCAGCAAATGCTACAAATCAGGGCTGGATTTATTATTTTGTTGGTTGTCTAGACTTAAGGAAGTGATGGCAAAATATGCCAAAAAGGTAGATTCAACTTCAAAGTGTGTTGGGGATACATTTTTTTTTTCTTGAGAGCTGGTTGTTAAACATTTACCAGCCTGCCCCTGAGATGGAAGCAACTATTAACCCACTTTGATAGTCCATATTGCTAAGGAACAATTAATTACCCCCTCGATCCTTAACCAATAGAAATGCTGTGGGTCTAACAGGAGGAAAGCAATATAAAACAAAATTTTCAAGATTTTAATGACAGCTGAAGCTATGTTACATTTTTTCAAAGTTGCTTACTTTTCTTTTTGGGGAAAAGAATCCACTTCATTTGAGTTTGTGGAGTAAAGGAAAGAAGTACACTTTGCTGCCTTCAAGAATATAATAATAAAGTGTCAAGTCAAAATTAAATATTGAAACTAATTTCCACACAGGGAAATGCATGTGCAATAAGTAATCAGGATAGAGAACAAAATGAAAGGGCTCCATTTCTCACCCTCAGCCCAATGTATACAAATCCCCAGATTTGCCAGATGAATCTTGGAGTGGATTGGGTTGTTTGGATGTTAGCATAGAAGTGACAGGAAGAGAAATTTCCACAGACTATAAGTTGCCCCAGTTGCCTAAATCAGCTTGAAAAAAACTTGGATAAGAAGCAGTTTTAGTGAATAACAAGAACTATACCTTTTGGAAAGCCATGTAACAAACTGCATACTTTACCTCAGACCTAAAGAAAGTGATCATGAAAAGCATCTTCTCACCTCCATTTGGCTTAACTTTCCTATCTAGAACACAGAATTGGGACTAGGACACAACAATAGCTCACATTTCTATCAGACAACCTGGGGTCACCCCCTAGTTCTTTCACTTACTATCTGCATGACCTCAGACCAGTTACTTCCTCATTCAGGGCCTCCATTTTATCATAAAGAAAAGGAAGGGTTGGCCTGGGTGACTTCTAAGGTCCTTTTCTGTTCTAAATCCTATGGTTTCTGTATAATACCTTCTGTTCACAAAGCCCTTTGCACATGTGCTTTGTTTGCTCCTCACAATCATGCAAAGTTGAGAATGAAAATACTATGACCTCTACTTATGTATGAAAAAATTGGGAGGAGGAATAACTTAGCTCACATGGCAGCTCTTGAAATCAGGTCTTCTGACTCGAACTTTCATGTTCCTTTACATCATAGTATTCTCAATCTCTCTCTCTCCCTTCCCCCTCCCCACCCTCTATGATAGTAATGGCAATTAAAGATTCCCCTGTATTGGCTTGGTTTTCAAATTGATTGTGTTAAAACCCAGAGCTTGTTAATCCCACCTGTGGGATGGACTTGTTGATGTGAAAAGAAAGTCCTGAACTGGGAGGAGCTGGTGACAAAGATTTGGAGAGACAAGAGAGAGGCAGAAGACCTTTTTTTGGAAGCAGCACCTCGTGGAGAGAGAGAGACTAAGAGAATTGCTGGTGGCCGCTTTGAATTGCCCTGGACTTTTGAGACCTGCCCCCTGAGCTGCCAAGGACTGAGGAGACATGGCTGTTTTGCTGGTACTTTGTCTGTCTGTTTTGATGTTGTTTTGCCAGATTTGTCCACTGGTGAAAGACTGTCCTGTTGAAGAAGTCCTGGAACCTGGCTTTTGGTTAAGAAGCCCTGAGACTGTCCTGCAGACAGAGAGTTAATACTGTCCACTGGTGAAGGACAGTGCTGTTGTTGCAGGGGTCTGGAGACTGTCCTGCAGACAGAGTGAATACTGTCCACTGGTGAAGGACAGTGTTGTTGTTGCAGGGGTCTGGGAACCTTTCTGTTGGTTCAGAAGCCCTGAAGAAGGATTTTCTTGTTGTATGTTTACAGAAATCCTAGGAGAGGGTTTTGCTAATGTTTTCAGGGGTTCTAGGACTGTTCTACAGACAGAGGATGAATTAACAAAGGGGCTGGCAATGTATCTTGTGGCCTTGCTAAGCCTTGTCTCCCCAGGAACTAAGATTGCTGAGAACTTGCCTCCTGTCAAGATGAAGAAAAGACCTCCATTTGGGTATTAAGTGCTGTGTTTAAACTTGATGTAACTCTGGGGTAGATTCAATTGTGATGCAGGGGTGGGGAACTTTTGACCTTATTGTGCTCTGTGATTGACAAATGAAGGTACTTTACTTATGTTTGGAAACTAATCTCCATTTGAGAAGAGGGACTTTGTGGTGGATTAAATTAAGGTATAGCCTAGGGGTGGAGAAGTATTTAGAACAGAGACTTTGTAATTGATTGAATGATTGGAAGGTCCTGGGGTGGGGTAGTACTTGGAGATTATTTAATCAGGCTTAGTAAATGCTGTATTTGGAATGATGTTATGTTTTGATCTTCTCTGTTCTTGGTTTGTCACTGAATAAAATGGAGAGCACCTATGCTGGTATTCTGAACCTTGGGAAGTTGCCTTTCCTTGGCATTACATTACACCCTCTCATGACTTTTAGATTCCCTCATCAAGACAAAGTTAACTCTGAAATCAATTGTGTCTAAGAGCAAAGCACAGATTGGGTCACAAGATCTTAGGAGCATAGATTTCGAGCTAGGAAGGGGACTTCAGAGGCCATCTATTTTAAGACCCTCATTTTACAGTTGATGAAACTGTCCAAATGAACAAAGGTAGTAAGCATTAGAGGTAGAATTTGAATGCAGTCCTCTGATTCCAACAGTATACATTTCCATTGTACCAAAGCTACCCATTAATTTTAAGTTTTAATGATTTGTATTTGCTCTGCATTATGCTATCGTAAAACATTTTTATACTTTAAAATCATTTTAGAGTCAATTCTAGACTCATTACCATTTAACACATTTGAGAAACTGCAGGAAAAATTCTCTTAATACTCTTGCTTGAGATCACACAGCAACTGATTGGGAGAGATAATATAAGTATTGAAAAATAAATGTAGATCCTACATGATTTTCAGTCAAATATGGATACCTATCATTGTAGTCATTTTTTAAACAAGAATAATCTGTTAGGAGCTAATCTTTTAGGGGGATTGTTAGGAGCTAATCATGCTTATTTCTCAAAGTCCAGTCAACAAAGTACCCTTTACTTACTATTAAATTGATAAAGCTGTGCTCGTGTTTCTATATAGCCACTAGGCATCCTGCTATGTAGTTCAAAGTATTTTATTGACTTAAAAAAAAATCCAGCAATCCTTAGCAACATTTGAAAGAGTTATACCAGACTAGAGAAGGGGACTAGGAATGGAGCAAAATTTAAGCAGAACAAATACATTACCACTGAGAAAGGGTTGTTGTCAAAATTGAGGAAAACCTACAAGCACCTCTTGCCTCCCTTGACTACTTAAAAGCAATATCCTGAGGACAATGTATAAACATCTTTGATGTCTTGGAAGGGTCACAAATCTTCATAGACTATACAGTCCATTCTCTTGTTAAAATATCATCATTACTATACTAAAGTTTATTATTTCTTGTTTTGTTCTCCTCCTAACTCTAGCCCTGTACAAAGCCTACGAGAATAAGGAGAAAGGTTCTCACAAGGGAAGTAGATGGCCACTAGAAGACTGCTCTTGGATGGCCAGGTGGCACAGTGAGTAAGAGCGCCAGCACCGACTTTGGGAGACTTGGGATCGGTTCCAGCCTCAGATACTTGGTACCCACACAAAATAAATGGCCGTGTAACCTTGAGCTAGTTACTTAAACCCAGTTGCTTAGGGGCACGGCCAGGTGGCTCAGCGAGTAAGAGCACTGGCGCCAGTGTCAGGATGACCTGGGGATCAAATCCGGGCTCAGATACTTAGCACCACACCCAGAAATAATAACTGGCCATGTAACCTTGAGCAAGTTACTTAACCCTGATTGCTTAAAAAAAAAAAAAAAAAGAACAAGACTGCTCTGGACTGGTGTAGGGTTAATGGAATACAAGATCTTTCCTGTCCATTAACAGGCCTATGTGACCAGGTGTTGCTTTTTCCTTGGGAATTCAATCATGGTTGTCTTGCTGCTTTGAACTTCAGCTCAATTCACAGTTGTGACACATCCTGAGTCACATGGAGCTCATCAGGTGATTCAGGGAGATTTATATTGCCTTGGGGGGGAGGTTTGCTTAGGGGGACACTTTTGACACCTTTTGGCATTGGACAAGTTAGGCACTGAGTCACATGGGTTATGATGCTTTCTGGCTCTGAACCTATTAGTTGAAAACTATATATAGTGGTTGGTATTTTGTTTGGGGGGCTCACTCATGGGAAGAATGTTTCTTTGTGATTTGGCCAGATGAGACTCTGGGTAGCCATTGTTAAGGAACAATCCCTGCCCCTTGACTTTGAGAACCCAGATATTGACTCTCCCTGGTCTGGTGATTAGGTATCTATTACTTTGTTTAGACAGTTGGAGCCCTGTCTATTGGATCTCTGTGCTAATTTCTCTATGTTTCTCTGCTTGTGTTTTCTCTACATTCAGGGTGCTGACCTTTCCCCTGAACTAGTGAATGACATATATGTTTAATTAAAGTAAGATTGTTGACCCCTTTGAAGCTGTCTTTCCTTCAGAAAAGCAGATCAAAGAACCTCTGCTAGCAGGCCATCCTGGGTTGCTAGGGTGCTTGCTAATACAATTGGGCTGACATCTGTGATAGTCTGTACAAAATCTCTGGCCCTGATGCTGAATTGACTAGGTGTGTGACAAAATTGGCAGCTTGTGACTGCCTCCAGCATAATATTCAAAGCTCAGACAAATGAATCCTTATCTTCCAAAACATTTACACTTTCCCAATGGCTTTCTCCTGCTAGTGAGAAAGGTGGGGAGGTTGCTCAAGTTTGAGTATAGAAAATAGGATGTGTAAAACAGGAAATGAATTATACTATAGGCATCAGCATCTTGGGGAAAGACTTCATTAGCAAGAAGAGAAAAAAAAATCCATTTTCCTACTTGCAGTCTTTTTGTTGAAGATATTGACAGAAATTTTAGTCATTAGTCACCTTCCAAAAAGCTGAAGTTATTGTCACAATAGTAGCCAAAAACACACCTGGAATTTCTAAAACAAGAATAAATGTGTTCTCCAAATGCAGGACTGACTGCATACTAAAGTTGGAGGATAATTAAAAAAACAGCCAAAGTTTGCTATGAGTGTCTTGGTGGAATGAAAAATGCATTCTTCTTCTTCTCCTCCTCCTCTACTTTCTCTTCCTCCTCCTCTACTTCCTCCTCCTCCTCCTTCTTGTAATGCATTTGTTGTAATCTAAGGACTTCCAGGAAAGATACCAGTGAAAGGTACAGAGGAACCCAATGTTCCCATTTTGGTTTAAAACAATCATGGTTTAAAAAAATAGAGTACCATATCAAACAATGACCAAAAAATCCAAAGAATTTTAATAAACTCATCAGTACTGCCAAGTATGAACAAAGGGGGTCTTGATAAAGAAACCAGCACAAATGTAGGCAAACAGGATGTGTGTTAGGATGAGGATCCCTCATTTCCACAAGGATTAGATTTCCCCCACTTCCCAAAACTGGGATTAGTTTTCCCTAAAAATTATCAAAGCTGTTTCTGGGACTTGCTTGACTCCTGCCTCCTTTGATGAAGCTTTCTGGGAACCTACAGTTATAAAAGCCCCATCCACAGGGATTTAAAGCCCCTCTAACTTGAGGGATTTCAGAAGACCTCTTGAATAACCATATGTTGCTCTAATGATCAGACAAGCTTCTGTATGGAGAGAAGGGAGGCTGGGGATAAAATGAACAAGGGATATAGTATCATTGATGCATGTCCTTGCTGTTTTAGCATAAAATAACTGTTTATTAACCATTTAGTGACTTTTCAATGCCTCATTTCATCCCAATGTCAAATTTGAACAGGAAGCTAGTGTTAAGTCTACTCCTAATAGGCTACAAACTCCAGCATAGGAGTCTCTGGCAAAACCTTAACTGAGATATCCCCAGAGCAGCCTCCTGACCAGGGAGCACTAAAGCAACACAGAAGAGGCAGTGTTCTACCAGGAAAGCTCCAGCAACTCAACAGATCTCAATAGCACCCTGAGTGGACAGAAGACATAATGCTCTACAGCTTCTACATTAGAGGATTGGAGAATTTGGAATATGATATTCCCCAAAGCAAAGGAACTAGGATTAAAATCAAGAATCACCTACCCAGTGAAACTGAATATAATCTTTCAGGGAGAAAAATGATATTTAATGAAATAGAGGACTTTCAAACATTCCTAATGAAAAGACCAGAGCTAAAGAGAAAATCTGATTTTCAGATACAAGACTCAAGAGAAGCATAAAAAGGTAAACAGGAAAGAGAAAACATAAGTGACTCAATAAGGTTAAACTGATTATATTCCTACATAGGAAGATGATACTTGTAACTCTTTTTTTTAAATGTTATTTTGGTCTTTATTAATTTATTTGTTTACTTTGAGTTTATAAGATTCAGTTCCCCAGTTCTTTGAGTTTCAAATTTTCTTCCCTTCCCTCCCCTCCACCTCTCCCCCATAGTGGCATACAATCAGGTATAGGACCTGCAGATACTTTCACATTAGACATTGGTCAGGTTATAAAGGATTGTATTGGATAGAATGAACAATGGGAAAGAGGAAACAAAACCAAACAAGAAAAAGAAAGAGAACAGGTAATTTGCTTCAATCTACATTCAAACTCTGTTCTTCCTAGTTCTTTCTCTGAACATCGACATCTCTCTCCATCATGAGTCTTTTGGAGTTTACTTATAGCCCTGCATTTCTGAGAAGAGTCCTGTCCATCAATGTTGGTCATCACACATATGTTGTATCTGTATTTGTGTACAAATTTTTCCTGGTTCTGCTCTTCTCACTCAGCATCAGTTCGTATAAACCTTTCCAGGTAAATATGAAATCCATCTGCTCTTTGTTTCTTATGGTGCAATAGTATTCCATTACATTCATGTACCACAACTTGTTTAGCCATTCCCCAATTGATGGGCATCCCCTTAATTTCCATTTCTTTGCCACCACAAAAAGAGCTGCTATAAATATGTTTGTACATATGGGTCTTCCTCCCACTTCTATGATCTCTTTGGGACACAACCCTAGGAGTGGTATTGCTTGGTCAAAGGATATGAAATTACTTATAGCCCTTTTGGCATAGTTCCAGATTGCTCTCAAGAATGGTTGAATCAGTTCACAACTCCACCAGCAATGTTTTAGTGTTCCAATTTTTCGACATCCTCTCCAGCATGTATAATTATTCTCTTTTGTCATCTTAGCCAATCTGACTGGTGAGATGTGGTACCTCAGAGTTGTTTTGATTTGCATTTCTCTAATCAATAGTGATTTAGAGCATTTTTCATATGCTTATAGATATCTTTAATTTCTTTCCCTGAGAACTGCCTATTCATATCCTTTGACCACTTATCAATTGAGGAATGACTTGTATTCTTATAGTTTTGATTCAATTCTCTGTATATTTTAGAAATGAGGCCTTTATCAGAGACATTGGTTGTAAAAATTCTTTCCTAATTTCCCACTTCCCTCTTAATCTTGGTTACATTGGCTTTGTTTGTACAGAAAATTTTTCAGTTTCATGTAATCAAAGTTATCCATTTTGCATTTTATAATGCTCTCTAACTTTGTTTGGTCATGAAGTCTTCCCCTCTCCATAAATCTGACAGGTAAATTATTCCTTTTTTGCCCAGATTGCTTACAGTATCATCCTTTATATCTAAATCACACACCCATTTAGACTTAATTTTGGTATACGGTGTTAGATAATGATCTATTGCCCAGTTTCTGTCATACTACATTCCAGTTTTCCCAGCAGTTTTTGTCAAATAGTGAGTTCTTATACCAAAAACTGGGGTCTTTGGGTTTATCAAAGAGTAGATTATTATAGTCATTGACTGCTGAGTCTCATGTATCCAATCTATTCCATTGATCCACTGCTCTATTCCTCAGCCAGTACCAAGTAGTTTTGATGACTGCTGCTTTATAATACAAATTAAAATCTGGTATATCTAGGCCACCTTCCCTAGCATTTCTTTTCATTAATTCCCTTGTTATTCTGGACCTTTTGTTCTTCCAAATGAATTATGTTACTATTTTTTTCTAGTTCTATAAAGTAATTTTTTGGTAAATTGATTGATATGGCAGTAAATATGTAATTTAATTTAGGTAAAATTGTCATTTTTATTATATTATCTTGACCCAGCCATGAGCAATTGATGTTTTTTTCCAAATAGTTAGATCTGACATTATTTGTGTGAAAAGTGTTTTGTAGTTGTGTTCATATAGGTCCTGGGTTTGTTTTGTCAGGTAGATTCCCAAATATTTTATAATGTCTACAGTAATTTTAAATGGGATTTCTCTTTCTATCTCTTGCTGTTGGATTTCATTAGAAATATACAGGGATACCAAGGATATATGTGGGTTTATTTTATGTCCTGCAACTTTGCCAAATTTATTTATTGTCTCAAGTAGTTTTTTACTTGATTCTTTAGGATTCTCTAAGTATATCATCATATCATATGGAAAGTGTGGTAACTTGGTCTCTTCTTTGCCTAATTTGATTCCTTTGATTTCTTTTTCTTCTCTAATTGCTACTGCTAACATTTCTAGCACCAGATTGAATAAGAGTGGTGATAGTGGACACCTTTCTTTCACCCCTGATCTTATTGGAAATGCTTCTAGCTTATCCCCATTACATATAATACTTGCTGATGGCTTTAAATAGATTCTACTTTTTTTGGTTTATTTTTTAAGGAAGGCTCCATTTATTCCTATACTTTCTAGTGGAATACCAATAGGAATGGATGTTGTACTTTGTCAAAAGCCTTTTCTGTATCTATTGAGATAATCATGTGGTTTCTGCTAGTTTTATTGTTGATATGATCAATTATTCTGATGGTTTTCCTAATATTTAACCATCCTTGTATTCCTGGAATAAATCCTACTTGATCAAAGTGTATTATTCTTGGGATAAGTTGCTGTAGTCTTTTTTCTAATATTTTATTTAAAATTTTGCATCTATGTTTATGAGGGAAATTTGTCTATAATTTTCTTTTTCTGTTCTATCTCTTCCTGATTTAGGTATCAGTACCATGTTTGTGTCATAAAAAAAATTTGCTAGGGCTCCTTCTTCACTAATTTTCCCAAATAATTTTTGAGTATTGGAATCAATTGTTCTTTAAATGTTTGATAGAATTCACTGGTAAATCCATCTGGCCCTGGATATTTTTTCCTAGGGATTTCACTGATGGCTCATTCAATTTCTTTTTCTGAGATGGGGTTATTTAAGTAATTTACTTCCTCTTCAGTTAATCTGGACAACTTATATTTTTGTAAATATTCATCCATTTCACTAACATTGTCAAATTTATGTGTATATAATTTGGCAAAATAATTCCTAATTATTGTTTTAATTTCCTCTTCATTAGAAGTAGATTCACCCTTTTCATTTTTGATACTCATAATTTGATTTTCTTCTTTCTTTTTTTATCATATTGCTAAAGGTCTATCAATTTTATTGTTTTTTTCATAAAACCAGCTCTTAGTTTTATTTATTAATTCAATAGTTTTCTTAATTTCAATTTCATTAATCTCTCCTTTGGTTTTCATTATTTCTAATTTAGTATTTAATTGTGGATTTTCAATTTGTTCTTTTTTTCTAGCTTTTCCAATTGCATGCCCAATTCATTGACCTCCCTTTTCTCTAATTTATTCATGTATGCACTCAGGGATATAAGACTTCCTCTAAGAACTGCCTTTGCTGCATCCCACAAATTTTGGTATGTTATCTCATTATTGTCATTCTCTTGAATAAAGTTAGAAATAATGGAAAATATTTTTAAAATGTATCTATATGCCAACAAAGCTTCCAATTCAGATGAAATGAATGCACACTTACAAAAATATTAAAATATCTGAATGAACAGAACAAACAACAATGAATTTAAGTAAAACCTTGCTTAAAAAGACGAACTCAAAGACACATATAAATTCCCAAGGAGAAAAAAGGGACTGAATGGATCTACAAGTGGATTCTATCAAATATCAAGAGAACAATTAATTCCAGTATATCATAAACTATTTTTTTAATAGGAAGAGAGGGATACTTCCAAATTACTTCTAATGACACAAATAGAGCTTTGATACTTAAAATGAGGGAAACAAAAGCAAACAAAGAAAACTATAAACCAGTATCCCAACTAAATAACATAAAAATAGTCCAAAAATATTAGTAAGTAGATTTAAACCTATCATATTTAGGTAATATGATGAAAGTGCATTTATAATAGTAATGCAATGTGGATTAACATCAGGAAAGCTATAAACAAAATAGATATTAGAAACAAAAAATAACAACATGATTATAAAAATGGTGCAAATAATGACAATATTTGGCAAACTATTTGACAAAACAGTTACATATTTAAAAACCAATATATATGTAGTGGAGAAAGGTTAGAGAATTTTTCCAATGAGATAAGGAGTAAAACAGAATTGTCCATTATTATATCTATTATTTGTGAAAGTATTAGAAATGCAAGTTACTGCAACATATCAAGAAAAACATTGATGAAATAATCCCAGGCAAAAAGGAGACAAATCTATTGCTTTTGCAGATAATTTGATGTTTATATAGAGAAACCTAAAGCGTCAATTAAAATCAATTAATATCTAAATCCATGTAAATGTTAAGCATTTCTATATATTACCAAGAAAAAATAAGTTGGAAGAAAGAGAGAAATTCCATTCAAAATAATTATTGGATGTATAAAGTCTTTGGGAATGTAAATAGCAGGAAATACACAAGAGCTATATGATTCCAACTACAAAATAATATTTACAGAAATATACATAAATTATTGGAGAAAAAATCAATTGCTCAGTATTAGCTTTCCAAATAATAAAAGGGATGGTATCACCTAAATTAATTTCCTTTAGTACTCTACCATTCAAACTAGCAAAGAATTACTTTATAAAGCTAGAAAAAATTATCACAAAATTAAGGGAAGACAAAGTAAAGAATCTGAAAGAAAATACTGAAATGAAGGGGAACTGACATTTCTAGGTCTCAACATATATTACAAAGATATAATCATCAAAACTAGTTGGTACTGGTTAAAAAATAGAAAAGTCAATCAATGGATATGATTAGGTACATGACATCATGAACTCACAGACCCCAAATACTAGAGTAAGGACTCCCTATTCAATAACACCTGCTGAGAAAACTGGAAAGCAATCCAATTGATTGGATTTAAAGTAATAAGTCACCCTACATACCAAGATAAGTTCCAAAAAGATAGATGACTTAAATATAAAAGATTGCATTACAGATGAGAGGATCAAGGAAGAAAGTCCCTTCTGCAACTATGAATACAAAAAGGATTCATGACCAAAGGATAAAAAAATAATAAAAGATAACAGACAATTTTGATTGTTGAAAAACTGACTAATTTTATGCAAATAAAATCAAACAAGCCAACATTGGAAGGGAAAGAGTTAACTGAAGAAAAAGCTGCAGCAAGTTTTTCTGATAAAAGTCTCATATACAAAAGTATACACAACACTAGTTTAAATTTATAAGAACAGTCATAAGATGGTAAAGTAGAAGGAATACAGCCTAGTACCCCTACAACCACTTCAATACTATATAAGAAGAATACTAGACCAAGCAATGAACAGGAAATTGAAGGAGAAACTACAGTGGATCATCTTTCCAGCCTGAATTAAAAAAATCAGACTTTTAGGCAAGTCAATAGAGCAGAAATTAAAGAAACAGGACACAGGTTCAGAGCCCAGAGCATCAGGTTAAGCCAAAAGTTTACAAATGCACAAAGTTGATGATGGACTAAGTTAAGAGCCCAAGATGTTCAGGGCTGAGGGCACCAGCATGGGGTCTTCCAGAAGGGCCAGGAACAGAGATTCAACACATAAGCCCTAAGTGTAAGGGTTGCCCAGGGCAGATCATGAACCCCAACCAGAATATCAGCACAGATGGGGTCTGCCTAAGGATCAGAGTAGCAGATGCCCCAACTGCTCTCAAGCTAGACCAGAAGAACCATCTGCTGGGTTGCCTAGAGCAGACCTGTGAAAGAATTACTAAAAAGAAAAAGATAAAAAATTATTATAAGGACAGAGATGCTGCAAACATAAACCTAAAAGAAGAAAAGAACTATAAAACACCTACAGCAAGTCTCCTAAGAAAACACAGCCCATTTAAAAGATCAATTAAAATTCTCAGAAGTCATAATGTAAAAGTTTTTAAAAACAAGTTTTTAAATGGTATTATAGATAAATCAAGGGCAACAAAAGAAAGAATTAGAAAAGAAATAAGAGGTATGGAGGAGATACTTGGAAAGAGACTTAACAAACAGCTTAGCATAAAAGGTATAAACTCTTCCAAACTCCCTAAAAATTATAATTAATCAAACAAAAGTTAACAACTTTCTAATACAACGACAAAATATTAAAAGTCAAGAGACTGAAAGAATAGAAGAAAATGTAAGATGTCTCATATTTTAAAAACTGACCTTGAGAACAGGTCACGGAGAGAGAAGTTAAGAATTATGAAACCCTTCTCCCATTGAGGTCCTCCTGAAACCTCCATTTTGAGAAAGGGCACAGGTCAGCCATTCTACATTACTCTCACACTTCTCTCTCTGACTCTCCTGACTTTATTATCATGTCTCAGCTGCCTTCTTACTCAGGAAACTTCCTCAGTCTCAGCACCGTAACATAAGACATCCCTTTGTCCCTGGAGCTACCTTCTCCCATTAGTAAGTCCCTCCCAGAATGTGCATTTTAACCATCCAGCCTTCATTCCTGTCCCAGCTCTGCTTCTGTTTCTCTGGATTTCCTCCCTACCTTCATGTTTCAGCTGCCTTTTATGCCTCTTACATTCTAAGGGCAGAAATTATTTTTCTTTTAGCTTGTATTTTTTTTATCCCTGGTACTTAACAAGTGCCTGACACTTAGTAAGCTCTAAACTTGTACCACGAATAGCCAGAGAGTTCAAATACTGAAAAATCAAAGTCAGTACCACATAAAATTTAGCCCCTCTCACTTCAAAAGAACAAAGAACATGGAATATCATGCTCTAAAAGGCAAAGATCTAGTGTTACAAACAAGAATAACTTATCTAGCAAAATCAAGTGCAATCTTACAGAGGGAAAATGGACCCATAATAAAATACAGAACTTTGAGGTATTCCTAATAAAAATATTACAGCTGAGTAGAAATTTTCAAATACAAACAAGGAAGTTAAAAGATAAATACAAAAAGGCAAATACAAGCAATCAGAAAAAGATTTTATAAGGATAAAGTCTTTGTATTCTAATGGGGAAAGTAATACCAGAAGGAGTCTAATACAATGGAAGATCCAAGAGTGAATTTAATAATGTTTTGCTGATTCTAAAAGAATAAAGAAAGAGTTGGGGGAGGGGAGAATAGATATACTTGGGAAGGAAAAAAGAAGAATGGAGGTAATAAAATTTATTATCTCACAAAATTGTGGGGATGCAAGTATAGGTTTGTACAAATGAGAAAGGGAGAGGGTGGGTGCCACATGCACATATTTTTTTTTATTTTTCAAATGCTTTATTAACTTCTGATTTACATAATTCATTTCTGCCAGATTTTGAGTTACAAATTTTCTCTCCATTTTTCCCCTACCCACTGCCCCAAAATAGTCCCACAGGATATCCCCTCCTCCAATCTGCTCTCTCCCATATCTTATTCCAAACCCCCTTAGACTTTTCCAGTAGGGCATGGTGGATCTCTATGCCCCAGTGCCTGTATATCTTATTTTCCATTATATGTAAAATAGTATTAATAATAGTACATATATACATACACACACACACACACACACACATATATATATATATATATATATTTAAACATTTGATTTTAAAACTTTGAATTCAAGATTCATTCCCTTTATCCCTTGTCACCCACCCTTACTGGGGAGATTATAGATTGTACATGTGCAGCTAATGCAAAACATTAACATAGTAGATATATTGTAAAAGACTGACTATATTTCCCTCCCTCCTATCCCACCTCCCACTTGTTCTATTCTCTACTTTGATCCTGTCCCTTTTCAAAAGTGGGTGCTTCCCTCCCTGCCAGCCCATCATCCCCCCTCTCATCCCCTTGCCCCCTATTCTCCTGTAGGGTGAGATATACTATTTAGTGTGTATTTCATTCCCTCCCTAAGCCAAATTCAATGAGAATAAGGTTGACCCATTCCCTTTTGCCTCCTATTCTTCCTCTCCATTGTAACCATTTTCCCTTGCCTCTTCTATATGAGATAATTTACCCCATTCTGTTTCTCCTCATCTCCTCTCATTAGATTCCTCTCTCACCCCTTGGTTTCACCTTTTAAGTATCATCCCTTCCTATTAAATTAGTCCTGTGTGCTCTATCTATGTATACCTGTATATATATATATACACACACATTCACATATGTATTCATATACCCATATACCCTCATATATAGACACACACACATATTTCTATTCCCTTCAACTATTTTCATACTGAGAAAAGTTTCATCAGTTACAATTATTGTTTTTCCATGTAGGGCTGTTAATAGTTCAACTTTCATAAGTTCCTTATGATTTCTTTTCCCTGTTTACCTCCTCATGCTTCTCTTGCTTCTTGTATCTGAATGTCAAATTCTCTATTCAACTCTGGCTTTTTCATCAAGAATGCTTGAAAGTCCTCAATTCCACTGAATGACCATATTTTCCCCTGAAACATGATACTCTATTTTTCTGGGTAGGTGATTCTCAGTTTAAATCCCAGCTCCTTTGCCCTCTGGAATATCATATTCCAAGCCCTTCAATACCTCAGTGTAGAAGCTGCCAGATCCTGGGTTATCCTGATTGTGTTTCCACAATATTCAAATTGTTTCTTCCTGGCTGCTTGTAATATTCTCTCCTTGATCTGGGAATTTCAGAACCTGGCTATCATATTCTTAGGAGTTTTCTTTTGGGGATCTTTTTCAGGAGGTGATTGGTGGATTCTTTCAACCTCTTTTTTGCCCTCTGGTTCTAAAACATCAGGGCAGTTTTCCTTGAGAATTTCTTGGAGGATGATTTCTAGGTTTTTTCTTTGATCATGGCTTTCAGGTAGTCCAATAATTTTTAAATTATCTCTCCTGGATCTATTTTCCAGGTCAGTGGTTTTTCCCATGAGATATTTAATATTGCCTTCAGTTCTTTCATTTGTTTGGATCTGTTTAACAGCATCTTGATTTTTCATAAAGTCATTAGCTTCCATTTGCTCCAATCTAATTCTGAAGGAATAATTCTCCTCATTGAGCTTTTGAGATTCTTTTTCCATCTGGCAAATTTGGCTTTTTAAGGCATTCTTCTCCTCATTACCTTTTTGAGCCTCTTTTGCCATTTGAATTAGTCTATTTTTTTAAGGTGTGATTTTCCTCAGTCAGGCTGTTGACTCTCATTTCATAATTTTCTTGCATCATTCTCATTTGTCTTCCCAATTTTTCCTCCACTTCTTTTATCTGCTTCTTAAGATCCTCTATGGCCTGTAACCAGCTCTTATTTTTCTTGGAAGCTTTTGGTGCAGAAGTTCTAACTTCACTTCTTCCTCCTGTTCCATGCTTTGATCCTTTTTGTCCCCAAAATAGGAGTCTAATGTTGGATTCTTCTGTTTGCTTTGCTTCCTTTGCCTGGTCATGTTGCCACTCAATTACTTGACTTTTGGGCTTTTTGCCACAGAAGACTCTGCTACCAGACAGGGGAGCTTTGTACCAAATGCTTGGGTTTTCTCAGCTGCTGGAGGTATTAGTTGGGTGCCCTCTCCAAAGTCTCCACATGCTCTGGCATGCTGGACACACACCCCAGGATCTCCACCCTAAACTGCAATCCAGATCCAAGCAGGTTAATGCAAGAGCGATTACCCCTCAGACTGGTGCTTGGTCCCCTTACAATCTGCAGGCCAGGAGCTGAAGCTTCCATGTGGAGGCAGCTGTGCTACAGCCTTCAGCTGCTTCTTGCCCCAGGGGCAAAAGCTGGTGCACTCCCAACTACTGGGTCCCAAAGTCCAAATTGCACTGACCTCTCACTTTGTCCTTCGCATCTATGTGTTGATAATTCTGGAAACATTCACAGCTGCTGCTGATCTGGAGTCCCTCCAGGCAGTGGCTGGTCAGGCCTGCCCTAGGGCTAAAACCTTTTCTCCAGAGTGGCTGGGCTGAGCTCCCAGAGTGCTTTGCTGGCTGCTCCCTGCAATCCTGCTGGGCTGTCCTCAGTGGGAGATTAGCTTCTCTGTGTCATTTTGTGGGTTCTGTAGCTCCAAAGTTTGTTCAGAGTCCCCTTTTAGATGGATTGGAGGGGTCAGAGCCAGAGCCACATGGATGTCCTGTTTCTACTGTGCCATTTTGACTACCATGCACATCATTTTAACTGATGCAAGGCAAAGAGATAAGAATCAGAAGAACAATTTATAGTATCATGACACCACTGTAAAAATGAATAATTTGGAAAGACATAAGATGTCTGAACAATGCAATGATCAACAATTAAATAGGAACAATGATAATGTTTCTCACCTCCTGACAGAGAGATATGTAGAGTGATACATGTGCTTTGGGATGTGAGCAATGAAAGAAGGTGTTTTCCTTAATGATGCATATTAGTTGCAAGTACTCCTCCCCAATCTGGGAGTATGGTGGGAATGAGGGAGAAGGAGAGGTCAGAGGGAAGATGCCTGTGAATTAAAAAATAAATATAAGGGGGAAGTTAGGTGGTGCAGTGAATAGAGCACTGGCCATGGAGTCAGGAGGACCTGAGTTCAAATCTGGCCTTAGACACTTAACACAAAACTATCTCTGTGACCTTGGGCAAGTCACTTAACCCCTATTGCCCTACCTTCCCTCCAAAAAGCAAAATATGTATATATGAACAAGGTGCTTCTTAATGGCCAAATGGTCAAAACTAGGAACAGAAAGGTGTTAAAGGAAGAAATAAAAATTATCAATGGCCATGTGGAACAATACTAAGAATTGCTACTAATTAGATAAGAGGGAATTAAAACAACTCAGAAGTTCTTCCTCATGCTAAGCAGACTGGCAAAGATAGAAAAGTAAAATAATGATTATTGGGGAGACTGCATGAAAACATAAACACTTATTGCTAGCAGGGCTGTGAATTGATCCAGCTATTCTAGAAAGCAATTTTGAGCTATGTCTAAGATCAATAAATTCTGTATGACCTTTGACTCACTGTACCAGGATTAGACCTATACCCCTAAAAATATCAAATAAAGAAGAAAAGGACACATACAGAAAAAAATAATAATGGCAGTGATTTTTGTGTGTCAAAGAACTGAAAAATAAAAGAGTAGTTATCAACTGGGGAATGAAAAAATATGCCACATTAATGCAATGGAATATTATTGCGCTACAAGAAATGATAAAAAGAATTTCAAAGAAAACTTGGAGACACATGAAATAAGCAGAAACTGGAGAGCAATTTATGTAATAATAATGATGTAAAGAAAAAAACACTTGGTTAAGTTTGAGATTTCTGATCAGTGTAATAACCAACCACAATTCTAGAAGATGGCTGATTAAGCAATGCTCCCAACTTCTGACAGAGAGGTGTTAGATTCAAGGTGCTGAATGAAACATACATTTTTACATTATGCCAACATAGGAATATTTTTATTTGATTGTATGTATTTGTTACAAGGGTTTTGTTCCTCCTTTTTCATTTGGGAAGACTGAAAGAGGTAAAGATCAATACTGATAGGTTTGTTGAGAAAAAATGGTGAAAGAATGAAGATGAAAACAGAAGGAAAGTCTAAAGGAAATAGCTTTAAAAGTCTTAAGTTGAATGTATTATATACCTAAAATGACAAACTAGATATATATATAATAGATATCAGTGGTTAAATGTATAATCTTCTTTTATTTTCAATAATATAAAATGCTTGTCTCACTTGGTTTTTGTTTAATTCAGGATAAAAAGAAATAAATATTTAAAATATATTAAATATATTTTACATTAATTTTTATGTTTATAATATTTTTTTATGTTCACATCAATCATTTGAAACTTGCCGCCTTTTAACCTAGCTGTAGGCAGCAGTGATAGAGTTATAGGACTGGAGTTTAGAAGACCTGAGTTCTAATTCAGACTCAAGACACTTACTCTATATGTGACCCTGGGTAACTTAACCTCTGTTTGATTTGTTTCCTCAACTGAAAAAAAATGTGGATTATAATAGCATCCACCTCCCAGAGTCATTGTAAGAATTAAATGAGATAATGCTTGTAAAATACTTAGCAAAGTGCCTGACACATAGTAGGCACTGTATAAATGCTTCCTCTCTTTCCCTTCTTTTTCCTTCCTCTAATTATCCATTGTGGCAAAGAAAAACAATTAAGTGAATATATGACAGAGACCCCATATGATAATGCATTCATTGTTCTGTCCTAATAGTCCTTTGATTCTCTTCCATGATCAGTCAGTCTAATTAGCATTTTATTAGGTACCTACTATGTGCAAGACTGTGCTAAGTTCTGGGGTTACAAAGAAAAAAAAGCAGTCCTTTACCTCAAAGAGCTTACATTCAAATGAAGGAGATAGCATGTACATAAAAGGGTAAATGCAATGTATAATATATATAGATACCTATATACAGATTCCCAATACATATATGTGTACATGCATTTATTTGTGTCTGCATATAGATATATATTCCTCAAAGGGGCTATGCATATACATGTATATATACACTCATACATATATATATTGTTGTTTGTCCTTTGTTTTCAAGGAGGACCAATGACATCAAAAGTGATGTCTTGACTTGGTAGTGACTTAGATTTAAGTAAGGCAGAATTGTCAACCTCACTCTCTGTTCCAGAGTCCTCAAAGTCCAGTGGCAGGACAAAACTCAGGATGACTGGCAATGGCCCAGGATGCAGTGGATGACCTTGGTGTCTTCATTGCCTGACCAAGGTCTAAGCATTTCAAAGCACCTGCTTCAGTGGCCTTCATGGTCATTGTTCTCATCCACCCATTCTACAAGGGGAACCCTTCACATGCTTGGGGTAGACTCCCCCCAACTCAAGGCTGAGTTTGAGGTCTGTTAGTTACCTTCAACCTAGTTTAGCTCGTCTGCTGAGACCTTTACTGTGATGCAGCTGCTCTACATGCTACGAATTCTTGGAGCCACAGGAAGAGTTGAGTGAGTTGGATTCACCTCCCACCAGAGGTTCTAGTCCTTCTTAAACATGCCATATACCCTTGTGGTATCTACACACCAGAAAGTCATTTATAACCCAGAAAGGCTTCCTCCAGAAAGTAGCACCTGATTTGAGTCTTAAAAGAAGCCAACTAGTCTAAGAGGCAGAGAAAAAGAAGGAGATTATTCCAGGAATGGAAGATGGTCAATGAGTGTATCTTGTGTGAGAAACACCAAGTAGATCAAAATTGTGTGACTGACTGCAAAGTATGTGGAGAGGACTAATGTGGAAGAATACTAGAAAGAGGGAAAGGGGCCAAACTTTGAAAACCTCTTAAAGCCAAACAGAGGAGTTTATACTTGACCCTAGAAAGGCTAAGAGTTTATTAAATGTGAGGGTGACATTGCCAGACCAATGTTTTAGGAAAAATTGCTTGGTCAGCCATGTAGAGGATGTATTGCAACCTCAGGGTTACCCTTGATTCTTCTCTGTTACTCACCCCATATACACAATCTATTGCCAAAATTTCCCCACTCTACTTTCACAATTTCTCTAGTATACTTTGACTTTTCATACACCCCCACATCCCTTGAACTTTAGCTCAGATTCTTATCTTTTGACTTAACTACTGCAATAGACTTAAATTTAATCTCTCTGCTTTGTTCTTCCCCATTTCAGTCTCTCTTCCACACAGCTACCAAAGTGATTTTCCTAAAGCATAAATCTGATCTTGTTACCTTTCTACTCAATAAAGTCCTGTGGCTCCCTGCTACCTTCAAATCAAATGTAAAGTTCTTTGTTTAGCATTAATTTGGCCATTTCCTTCCTTTCAAGTATTTTTAGACTACCCTCCCCACATTCTACAAGATTGAGAAAATACATTGTATTTGACAATTCAGATATCTTTGGTAATTTTGGAAAGAACAAATTCAGTTGAATTATGTGGTTGGAATCCAGATTGCACTGAGTTAAAAAAGAGAGTGAGAAGAGAGAAGGAGGCACTGAATGTAATTGGTTTTCTCAAGGAGTTTAGCTATAAAGGAAAAGAGAGATATAAAAGGATAATAGGGATGGTCAAAGCAAGTGAGGATATTTTAAGGAAGGAGGGAGATATGGCCTTGTTTGTAGGCAGCATAGAAGGTCCCAATAGATAGGGAGAAACAGAAGATGAGAAAGCATCACTAGTAATGATAGTGGGGGCAAACTAATCGAAAACATGGGATAGGATGTAGAGGGGTTGTAATTAGCAAGGGGAAGGGTCATCTCTTCATTAGAAACTGCAACAAAAGAGATAGTGGGGGATGGTGTTCCAGGGATGTGAAAAGAGAAGAAAAGAGGGAGTTTTGAGAGGATGGAGCTATTTCTGGGTGTGGTGCTAAGTATCTGAGTCTGGATTCGATCCCCAGGTCATCCTGACACTGGGGCCGGTGCTCTTACTCACTGTGCTACCTGGCTGCCCCTCCCTATTTCCTTTCATTATATTCCTCTCTCACTTCTTATTTTTTAGATATCATCTCTTCCTCTTTAACTGATCTTATGCCCTCTGTCTATATATATATGCACACATATATACACACACTCACATGTATTTATACACGCATATACCCTCCTATATAAACATATATATGTATGTATACATATATACATATATATTCCCTTCAACTATCCTCATTTTGAGAAAAGTCTCATGAATTACAATATTGTTTTACCATGTAGGAATGTAAATAGTTCAATTTTAATAAGTTCCTTATGATTTCTTTTCCCTGTTTACGTTCTCATGGTTCTTTATGGCTTCTTGTATTTGAAAGCCAAATTTTCCATTCAACTCTGGTTTTTTCATCAAGAATGCTTGAAAGTCTTCTATTTCACTGAATGACCATATTTTCCCCTGAAACATTATACTCAGTTTTGCTGGGTAGGTGATTCTTGGTTTTAATCCTAGCTCCTTTGACCTCTGGAATATCATATTCCAAGCTCTTTAGTCCCTTAATGTAGAAGCTGCTAGATCTTGTGTTATCCTGATTGTGTTTCCACAATACTCAAATTGTTTCTTCCTGTCTGCTTGTAATATTTTCTCCTTGACCTGGGAACTCTGGAATTTAGCTATAATATTCCTAGGAGTTTTCTTTTTGGAATCTTTTTCAAGAGGCAATTGGTGAATTCTTTTAATTTCTATTTGGCCCTCTGGTTCTAAAATATCAGGGCAATTTTCCCTGAGAATTTCTTGAAGCATGATATCTAGATTCTTTTTTTGATCATGATTTTCATGTAGCCCAATAATTTTTAAATTATCTCTCCTGGATCTATTTTTCAGGTCAGTGGTTTTTCCAATGAGATATTTCTATTTTTCATTTGTTTGGATATGTTTTATAGTATCTTGATTTATCATAAAGTCATTAGCTTCCATTTGCTCCAATCTAATTTTGAAGGAATTATTCTCTTCAGTGAGTTTTTGAAATTCCTCTTCCATCTTGCAAATTTGTTTTTTTTTAAGGCATTCTTCTCCTCATTGGCTTTTTGGGCCTCTTTTGCTATTTGAGTTAGTCTATTTTTAAGGTGTTATTTTCTTCAGTAGGTTGTTGACTCTCGTATCATGATTTTCTTTAATCATTCCCTTTCCTCTTCCCGGTTTTTCCTTCATTTCTTTTACTTAATTTTAAAAATCTTTCTTGAAATCCTCCATGGCCTGTAACCAATTCATATTTTTCTTGGAAGCTTTTGGTGTGGGAGTTCTGACTTTGTTGTCTTCCTCCCATTCCATGCTTTTATCCTTCTTGTCCCCCCAAAATGATTATATGGTCTGTTGGTGCTTCTTCTGCTTGTTCACATTGGCAATCAATTACTTGTCTTTTGAGCTCTTTGCTGTTGTAGAACTCTGCTTCCAGAGAGGACAACTTTGTCCCAGATCACTGGGGTTTTCAAAAATGTTGTCAGAGGTCTTAGGAGGGGGCCATTTCTACAGACACCACACTGGAAAACTGGTGTTTCTCACCCCAGGACCTCCGCCCAAGAAATTGACCCAGATCCAAGCAGGATAAAGCAAGAGCAATTACCCTATGAATGGTCACTTGGTCTCCCTACGATCTGTAGGCCAGGAACTCCTGAGGCAGCTACATGGAAGCTCCTTAGTTTTAATTCTTTAAAAAGAATTGAGAGGAGAGGAAGGCTATGAACCAGGCATTGAACTCACTGAAACAAGGAGAGTGAATGTCCAGAGTTTCAGTAAAAAAGCTTCTTGAATCTGGAATGAATTTTAAATTTCATGAATATGAGAGTAATAGAACTTCCTGTGTGACAGCAGTAGAGGGAGAATCTGAAAGTGAGGCAGTTAGGAGCAAAAGGACTTTGAGTGAAGATGATGTAAGTTCAAAACTTACCTCTGACTTTTAAGTGAACAAGTCACTTAAGCTACCTCAGTCTCAATTTTCTCAGTAAAAGGAATTCTCCTTTTACTGCCCTTACAGAATTGTTGTGAAGATCAAATGATTCAATATATACTTTCATTATGATTACTAATCATTGAGGAACAAGGGGTATTCCTGGGTGAATATGAGAGAAAATGAAGCCAGTACTGGAAAGAGTGACCAGAGAGGGATCTATGTCTCAGTGAATACCAAAAGATAAAAGGAAAAAGAGAGGGACTTATTTTTGTGGTTTCCATCTATTGTAGTGACCCCTATTTGAGCCTGGGCAGCAGAATTATGTGTCACAAACAGTTATTGGTATGACCCTGGTTAGATGAATTTCCATATGCATAACTGCCTGGAGGCAGAAGTGACTATCAAGATTTCTTACACATATCAGGAACTACACTAAAGTTCTCTTACTGATTGTCCTTTTATAGGACCTCTACCTGGACTTCCTCCTCCAGTTGGAAATGAGCTTAAACCCCTTTCAATGAAAGGTCTTTTTTCCATCATTTTTTTTTGCCACCACCTCTCTGTCTTGGTACTTCCTATTGATGAGATATGGGCTCTGGGAGCCCCCTTGACCTCTCCTTGAGTCCTTGAGGTACAGGCTCTGGGAACCCACCTTAGACTCTGATTAAATTGTCCCATTTGATGAAGCCTTTGCATGAGGCCATAAGACTTACATTGTGGCTGGGCCCAAACCTCTGTTACTAGACTTCCCACCCTTAAGCCAATCAAAATATCAATCTACTCTTCAACTGGCCTAGCCCACCATTGTCTGTAGTTTCCAGGTAGCCTCCAGCAACTTCCCACCCTTAATCACTCATTGATCTCCTCTGACTTCTTCTGAATACCCTACCCAAACTCCTCCCCTAGACCACCCCTAGATTCCTCCCACAACTTACTTTATATAAAACCCCATCTTGTCTCCATGTTTGTGAGAGCACCACAGAATGACCCAGCACAGGCATACTCTGTGTCCAATACAAGTGAACTTTTAGTACACTTAACTTTTCTTTGTCTGAGAGAAGACTTGAGTTGAATTCATTTGGCAGGACCCAGCATGATGGTATTTTGGGGTCTCCAGAGCAACCCTAACCCTCTTTATGGGTAACCTCTTCACTATGATTTGAATACAGCCCTCTGTAGCCTACGATAGCATAGGTTTTTAGAACAAGATAGACAGTTGGCATTGGGAATTAGGGTTTGTTCTTTGATATTTGAGGTTCCATATCATTGGAATGGGGAAATTAGGAAGGGATAGGAGTTTGTTAACCTTTGGGAAATAGGTCCAAGTTCAGTTCCAATGAGGTCTGAGGAAAACAAGTAATTAAAAAAAAATGTTTTATTGATTACTTTTGTCTTTATAGCAATCATTTCACCACCCTTCTCAAACGTAAGCGCTCTTTGTAGCAAAGAAAAATAATTAAACCAAAGCACAGTGATTATGCCTGAATGTATATACCATTATCTGCCCTGCTAGTCCTCTGTCTGTCTGCCATGAAGGGAGAGGTGTTTTTCATTATCTACTCTCTGAAACCTTTATTGCTTTTCAATGACTAGAACTTCAGCTTATATTTAGTTTTTCTTTTCATTTACATTGTCACTTTACAGCTCACCAAAAGTCCATTATTGTGCCTGTCTTTCCATAGCCCCTCCAACATTTGCTATTTCCATCCCCTAAAACTAGAGAAAGGTGAAAGTGTTTGTAAGGGCTCCTTGCTGCCACTTCCAGCTTGAGAATGAAAAGCAGAGGAGGCTTTGCAGCTACTTTCATATCCCGGTGAGCTAGTTTAAAGAATCAGCCTGAATTGTGTTTCTCTGAGCTGCATTCTGATTGAACAATGCAGGATCCAATTGAGTGAATAACTGTCAGGCTGGTCTGTATAGTTCAGACATAGCTAGTCTGATGAGCTTTGTAGTTCTCTGGCTTAAAGAGAGCTGCTATTCACATTAAAAGCTAACATTTTCTAAAAGATCCTTTAAAGGTGATGGTTAATTGAAAGAACTTATAAAACTATGTTTGAGTAGAAGAGATAAAAGAATTCCCCAGCTGAAGAGTGGGAAGGATCAACTGTTAAGCAGTGAGCAGAGCAGCAGTTTCTTGTGGTACAGATGCTCTTCAATGGATCAATAACATTGAAGCCTGCTGTCCAGAGTTGTGAATTACCCTAAGCACATGAGGTTTTTCCCTTCATATTCCCTTCCTTTCCAGGTTCCTGTAAGTGCATACTTACAGAATGGCTGTAATGCACTCAGTAATGCATTGAGGAGAAAGCCCAATCCAGGTTTAACATGGGTGTTGTTAGATACTTTATTACTTATGTTGCTTTGCTGTCAAATAAATGGTTATTTTAAAGATCCCAGAAATGTCATTATTGTGAGTTGTTAGTTGTATCAATATCATATTGTTTGAATGTGGTACCTTATGAGTAGCTGGTTGTATGTATAGAAAATGCATTGGATGGGGGCTTGAAGGCTAGCATACTAACTAGGGGAAGTGCATTTTCCCTCCAAAGGGTCATGCTTAGGACTGTTAAGTAATTTGGATATAACTATATGTTGGTGATTTGTCTCTGGGAACTTATACCTGCTTGTGTGAAAAGAGGTTGGAATAAGGAGAGAGAAGTGGAATGTCTAACACACCTAGATGTGAGACCCCTATATCATATAAAGTAGTGATTGGACCCAATCTGTGGCACGTCGGATGCTGCATGGTGGAGGCATCCAAATAGACTTGCACATTTTATTAATGTTTCACCAGCAAGGTTTCATATCCACTTAAAGTCTGAGATTAAGTGGACATCCTTTTGGTCCCAAGATTTCCAATCATTCTCTTTACTACATAAAACCGTGTCGTGATGGGTTCCAGGTACCAGCAGAGGGCAGAGGAAAAGAGGAAGCTAGGGCATGGGTTGCCATCCCCATAACACCCTCTGAAGGCCCAGGCAGAGGGGATCTGCCAGATGAGCAGTGGCTAGGCACTCAAGAACCTACCTAGAGCCTCCCCTCACCCCCTACAATGGAGTGAGGATGCCATCTAACTTAAGATAATTTTTAGAGGAAAAAATACAATAGATGTGTCGATCAGTCTCTGGCCCCTATGCCCAAGTAAGATGATCAATTTCTATATCAGGACAGGTCCTCCTCCAAGGTTTCACCTGGCTTTGCCTACCCAGACAGTGCACTTTGACATGTGGATCAGCTGACAAGACATGAGAAATATAGGGTCTCAATGTTGTAAGGGCTTTTGAAAGACATCCTGTACCTGAATGATAATATCCTCTATAATACTTCCAACCAGTGCCCATCTAGCTATGATGTGACATGAAGTAGAGCTCTAAAGATTTTCATTCTCAGGCAACCCCAACACACTCTGATCAGGTTGTTAAGAACTGGTCCCTGAAAGAGCTCACCATTTCATAATTGTTATAAGACATCTAAGGAGCGCTGCTTTCTGGTTTCTCTCAAGATGTCATGGCAAAGAGAACCGCAAGTTTAGAGAGAAACTACTGAGAGCAGAAAGCAGATCAGAATCAATGGAAATACATGCTGAACAGAAAGAATATGTAAATGCCACTGGAGGTATCTGACAGATATTTATAAATAAGAGACTTTATTAATACTGAGTGCCTATAGGGAGAACTTGGATTCAAGAATTTAGGTATCGGGCAAGGATTACAAATAGAAACCTATGACAGTCATTGATTCACAGGACATCAAGAGAAGTGTTACAAGCCCCCTAAGCTTGCACAAGGAAGATTGACAAGCCTCACCTACCTTAGGTTAAAGAAGGCTTTTCTGCCTAGTCTTCGAGTCCATTAAGCATTGCAGCTATATCCTGTCTGCTTCCCAAGCTTTGGCGGAGGCTTGAGCCAGAAACAGAGGCTGAACATATCCTAAGATTCTTGGTGAAAGGGGTGGTCCAAGAACAGATAATTTGATGCTGGATCTGATGCCCCCATCATGCAGTATCCTGTATAGACCACATGCTGGGTCTAATCACTACTTGTGATATAGGAGTCTCACATTTCTCACCTAGGTGTATTAGACATTCCACTTATCTCTCCTTATTCCAACCTCTTTTCACACAAGCAGGTATAAGTTCCTAGAGACAGAAACTTAAAATCAACTTTAAAATTGGATTTTTAAATAAAATGGGACAAATAAAAGATAGAAATGCAAACCAATAAGCTCTGAATGAGAACACACAAGATAGGAGAAAAGGTATCACCATGTATTTTAAATATCTGCTTGAAGGCTGCTACCTAATTTAAAAAGTGAAAACCAATTTTGTTTACTCCCTTCCTTATCTCCCCTTTAGTGGACATATAATTATTGCAAAAACTAGTAAGAATTTTTAACTACAAAAATAACAGAAAAAGATATTATTCCTCTTTAGAAATGGGGGAAAGACCCCTCACATTCCAATTTTAAAAAATGGACTGAGTAATTTTTTTAGACACAACCACCACCAAAACTACTTGATAGAAAAGAAAGTGAGACAAATTAACTGGAAAATATATTGTCTGATATTCATTGCTCATGGTTGAAATGTGTCATATAATGAAAATGGAAATTTCCAAATGTTTTGCTATACCATTTTCATGACCAAAGGAATATTTTTTAAAGTAGAAAAAAATTAATTTGTAAGAACAAGGATAGAATCTCAAGGAAACCAATCAGAAAAGTACAAATGAAGGAGGTAAACTATATTACAAAGCTTTGGTCATCAAAATTCTTTGGTAATAATTAAAAAAAAGTTTTCATCTCTCTTTAGATTCCACTCCGGACTCTTTTGACTTTCTCCACCATGCCACAGCAGCCTTCTTACCCTGGAAGTTTATTTCTTTCTCGTGACTCCCTCCTTTCTCTGATTGGTAGGTTCTTTCCATAATCTCCATTGTAAGGAAAGTGCCCAAGTCATATATTCATTACTTTCTGGGTTCTACTGCTTAACTCTCCGGATTTTATCCAACATGCTTCAGCAGCATTCTTGATCGGGAAGTTGACTTGTTTGAGTTATTCCCAACATTACCATTTTAAAAAGAGTACCCATCACATCGATTTCTTCATTCTTTTCCAGGATCTACTTCTAACTCTCAGATTTTCTCTGTTATGCCCCATATAGGTACATTTTCCTTCACCCTCCCTCTTCTCAGCTTATCTTTATGTTCTGTCTTCCACAATTAGAATTTAAGCTGCTTGATGGCAAAGATTGTCATTGATTTTGTTTATGTTTGTATTCCCAACATTTAACACAGTTCCCAGGTCATAACAGCCCATAATGTTTGGTACTGGTAGTGGTACATGCTGGAAAAGTAGGAAATAAAAGCTATAGATATGGCAGCCCAGGATTTCAATGAAACTAATACTATATCCTGGGAGGAAGTCTCTCTTTTTGGAAAGGAAGTTTTAGAAAAAAGAAACAACAGAAAGTAGTTTGAAAAAAAATCTATTTAGGCTGACATCTTATACCATACATTACAATAGGCTTGAAATGGATACATGACAAGCAGCATTAAAAAAGTACAGGAGGATAAGACCAAAGATCCTTCAAAATGATGCATGAGGGAAGGGGAAAAAAAAACCTTAACTAAACAAGACATAGAAGGGATCATTAAAAAACAAACCATAATAGACAATTTCAATGACATACAATTGAAGAGAATATGCACAGATAAAATCAATGAAGATAGAATTAGAAGGGTAATGGTAGAACAAAAATTTGCATCACGCATTGCTGCTAAAATTCTGATGTTTAAGCCACATAGGGAACTAACACAAATGTATGACATCAGTAGCATGCACCAGTAGAAAAATGGTAAAGAATGTGCACAAAGTGCTTTCAAAAAAAAAAAAAAGAATGGCAAACTAGAAACATGGAAAATTGTTCCAAATCATTAATAGACAGAAATTTAAATTAGTTCTTAAAATTTCATATTTATTATGCACTCAACAAACATGAACATTTCAAAACACAAAGAAGAGAAAAAGAGGATTATATAAGAATCTGTACTTTTAGTATAGTTTTTTTTTTTAATAAATGCTTGTTGATTGATTTTCAGCTCCTAAAGGATTTATTTTTTGCTTTTTTGGAGGGCAATTGGGGTTAAGTGACTTTCCCAAGGTCACACGGCTAGTTTTTGTGTTAAGTGTCTGAGGCCGCATTTGAACTCAGGTCCTCCTCCTAGCCATCACCAGTATATGTAGTTTTTAAAGTGCATAATTTATTGTTACAGTAATAAAATGACACTGCTTGCCTGTGTCCCTTTCTGAATATTTCTCCCCATTTCTATATATTTTTGAAGGTTTCATTGATTCTCTTTTTCCCCCCACATAAATATTATTACCCATCATCTGCCTTCCACATAGCTGCAAAATATCCCTTACCTTTCTGCTGCATTTTGTGATGTTTTAATATTCTTATTCATTTAGAGTTTATTTTGTTAATGTAATGTAATAAGTTATAATGATGTGTAATAAGTGTAGTAATGGTGTAATAATTTAGTCTAAGCTCTATTTGGACAATAATTCTTTCCATTTGTTCCAGGAATTTTTGTGGAATGGAAAGTCTTTAGTCCAGTTCTTTGGATTCACTTAACACAATGATACTGTATTTGGTTACTTCTGGATCTTATTTGCCTAATTTGTAGAATTAATCAACTTTTCTAATTTTGAACCAGAATGAAATACTGTTGATGGTTACTGCTTTATATTATTGGTTGAGATTTAGTTCTGTTACACCTACCTTTATTTCCATTTTTAAAAAATTAACCGACAGTGTTCTGTACCTTTTGTTCCCCTAGATAATTAAAAAATATATTTAACTGGTTCTTTTAAAGCAATCTTTTGGTAGTTTGATATAGCACTACATTTATAATCTTTTTAACATTGTCATCTTTACTAGTAATTATTACTTTATTAGTATGATCCAACCAGGAGCAATGAATATTCCTCTGATTATTTGTATTTATTTCTTTTTGTTTGATTTTTTTGGAGGGGGGAAGGCAGGGCAATTGGGGTTAAGTGACTTGCCCAAGGTCACACAGCGAGTGTGTCAAGTGTTTGAGGTCAAATTTGAACTCAGGTCCTCCTAACTCCAGGGCCAGTGCTCCATTAATGTCTTTATTTCTTTTGAGTGTTTCATAATTATATTTATAATTGGTAGGTAGAGTCCAAGAAATTATATATATTCTGTAATCATTTTGAATGGTATTTCCCCCCCCATCTCCTTCTGCTTGTTTTTATTGGTAATATATGAAAAAGATAATTGTTTGTGGGTTTATTTTTTATTCTGCTACCTTACTGAAGTTTTTTTTTTTTTTTAAAGCAATCGGGATTAAGTAACTTGCTCAAGGTTACAGGGCCAGTTATTTCTGGGTGTGGTGCTGAGTATCTGAGCCAGGATTTGATCCAGGTCATCCCATTACTGGAACCGGTGCTCTTACTCGCTGAGCCACTTGGCCACCCTTAAGCAATTGGAGTTAAGTAACTTGCTCAAGGTTACATGGCCAGGTGTTTCTGGGTGGGTGCTAAGTGTCTGAGCCTGGGATTCGATCTCCAGGTCGTCCTGACACTGGAGCTGGGGCTCTTACTCGCTGTGCTACCTGGCTGCCCCTGAAGTTGTTTTTTAAAAACCAATTTTTAATTGAATCTCTGCTTTCTAAATAACTCCAAAAAGCAATAATTCATTTCTTCTTTGACAGTACTAATTCCTTCATTTTCTTTACCTAGACCTATTGAGACAGCTAGCACTTCTAGAACCTTATTTAATAATACTGGTTTCAGTGTACATCCAAAGTTTACCCTTGTTCTTGTTCTTGTCTCAAGCATTTCATCACTTAGTAATGCTGGGACTTGGTTTTTTGATAGATGCTCTCATTTTAGGGAAAAGTCCACTTGTTTGTATTCTTTTCCATGTTGTTTTTTTAAAAACACAAATGGGTGTTGTATTCTTTTAAAAGCTTTTTCTGTATCTATTGAGATAACTAATGTGATTTTCATCATTTGTGTTTTGGGTTTTATTTGACCTATACATTTAAAGTTTTCCCAATATTGAACCAACACTGTATTCTTGGTATAAGTCTAACCTAGTTACAATATTTTTAATATGTTGTTGCAGCTTAGCCTTTGTGATATTTTATTCAATGTTTTTGCATCAATCTTCATTAGAGATACTGGCCTATGGTTTTCTCAGTTTAAAGTCTCCTGGCTTGAGCATCAGTTTATCTCAAAGAAGGAGTTTAGTAGGTTAAAATCGAAATATAAATGAAAACAAATCTGTGGTTTCTTTTAATACCATACAAATTGACAGCAATGACAAAAGATGGGAATAGCAAATGTCAAAGGGGCTATGGAAAGAGGGGCAGCTATTTCTAGTGTCATAGACTATTAGTGGAGCTGTGAAATGGTTTGACCATCCTGTTTATCAATTTGGCATGATGCAAGAAAAATGATTCAACTGTCCATACTGTTTGGCCCAGTGATCACCATACTATAATGAAATATACAGTTATCCCTTCCACATCATGACTTTTCCCATTGCAGTTCCAATACATCCCGGGTTGGCATAAGAAATTAAATGGGAATCATCTGAAAGTTTTGCAGAAGCCATGGATGACACAGAAAAAGTTTAGAAACTCAAAAATACACAAAACACATTATGGTATTGTATAATAACATCAATAAATTTTATCTTTTAATACCATAACAATTCAGACTTCTTCTCCGGCCAAAAATTTTATGTGATTTTCCAGGTCACAGGGGCACTGCACCCCTAACCCTTGCAATATGGAAGGGATAGCTGTACTCCAAAAAACCAAATGCAGAAACAAATGTTCAGTGTATAACAAAAGTATTCTTAGTCATAACTTTTACAGTGATGAAGAAATAGAAATAGCATGGGTGTCCATTTTTTGGGGGAGTTACTGAAAATTGGTATATGATTAATAAAACATTATTGTGCAATTATAAATAATGACTTAGGAATTCAATGGGAAGGTTCTATGAACCAGTGTAGGACATAATAAGTAGATCCAAAGGAAGAAGATATACAATGACTATAACAATGTAAATAAAAATGATCACTAAAAAGAAAAATCAGGGAAAGTACCAGAGAATAGATAATGAACCACATATATACCTCCCTCTCATGGCAGAAAAGCAGATGACTACTAGGAGAGTATTATATTGGATGGTTTTTTGTTTTGTTTTGTTGTGTTTTGCTTCAAGGGAGTATTCAATCTGGGAAGTATGATAAAATGATTATGACGTTTAAAAAAAGACATAAGGAAGCTTTTTTAAGAAGAAGAAATTATAAATAAACTAATCAACAAGCTTACTCTGTGCTGGGTTCTCTAAATAGAGATAGAGATAATACTTATGATTTTATTGGCATCAGGAATGTCCAGATTAGGAAACTTCTCTTCCCAATGTTGATTGCCACTTTCTTATCAATTTATAGCATTAGAAAGTTACCTAGAGCACTGAGAAGTTAAGCAACTTGCTGGGGGTCACATAACCAGTACTGAACAGAAGTGATACTTGAACAGAGGCCTTCCTGACTGGGGTCAACTCTCTTTCCTATCCCATGATGCCTTCTGGTGCTGAATAGAAAAAGTCAAAAATTCAATAGTCCCTTCCTTTAATAAATGGTCATTCCGTTGTAGAAGACAACATATATACTTGTCAGAGTATGGCAAGTTGACAACTCCCAATTGCTATTCTATGAATGTAAATAAGAATGATTTCTGACTTTCCCTTTAAACCTATGTTATTCAGATCCCTAATGTGCAAGAAAGATTCTATTTCATCACAAAATACATTTAATTAGCACTGCTAGCTTTAATGGAATACTGAAAGTGTGGACCAATTTTACCTTTTGAATAAGAACAATGGCTAATTCTTTGGGCGACAGTCGAGATAAATTTAAGCAATTTTCCTTAATAGGACTACACTTGCATGGGATATTATAGGCCACGTCTGATTCATGTCACTCTACCAGGGGTAGGAAAGCTGTGGCCTCAAGACCACATGTCAAAGGGCTGCACTTGAGGACCTAGAGGGCCACACATAGCCTTGAGACTGCAGGTTCTCCTCACCTGCCCTATACCCTCGTTCTCCCCCTTGCCTAAGAGGCAGGCCTGATTCAGGCTTGGCAGCCTATTAATTCAGGTTCAGCATTGGCATGAAATTGAATAGTTAGTAAAATAATAACAAATAGTTAACAAAAAGAGGTTTACTTAGCCTTAATATAGAAAGGATATTCAGTAAGATTAAAGTAGCACTAAGTTCTGGTAAATAGCATCTCCCTCATTTCCATGTGGAAATTCCTGTGGTCACCAGCCAAGATAAGGTGACTTACATGGTTTTGGAACTTCCACTTAGTCTAAAGAGTACTGACCCCACCTAGCAGGCAAGCCTTTTTCTGTTTTGGACAGAAGCATCTAGGTGGATAGAGAACTGGGCCTAGAGCTCAAACCCAGGCTCTCCTCTTCGTCTCTCCCCCAGGACAGTCCTTCCGACTCTGCTTTCTCATTGGTTTTACCCTATACCTGGAATGGTCTCCTCCTTGTCAAACTCTTAGCTTCCCTGACCTTCTTTAAGATTCAGTTAAAATCTCACTTTCAGTAGGAGACCTTTCCTGGACTCCCCCTACAAACCTAGCTCCTCCCCAGTGAGGCCCTGCACTGGATATCCCATCACACTGTATATCTTTTACATGTACACTTATTTGCTCGTTCTGTCTTCTCCATTATCATGTGAGCATCTTGAGGGAAGACACCTTGCTTTTGCCCTTTGTATCCTCAGAACTTAGCACAGTGATGGGTATATCACAAGTGTTTAAAAAATGCTAATTGCTTCACTGGATGATTTAAGCTGGTCTAATATTTCAAGTTTAGAACTAGAGTGAAACAAGACACTAAATTTAGCGTCTTTTATTTTATTTTATTTTTTGCTTTTTTTTTTGGAGGGGGGAGGGTAGGGCAATTTGGATTAAGTGACTTGCCCAAGGTCACACGGCTAGTTTCTGTGTTAAGTGATTTGAACTCAGGTCCTCCTGACTCCAGGGCCGGTGCTCTATTCACTGCACCACCTAGCTGCCCTGTTTAGTGTGTTTTATGATCTAAGACACTAAGCTAAGAGTTTAGCTGCAATAGAAAAAGGATAATTAGCAAAGACAAAACATTGATTCAGTAGGGTACAGCTTCCATGCCTCAATATTGGACATTCTGGTCTTCTAGCCTAAGGGAGAAGACCCCGATTCCTCTTCTGGCTTTTGTATATGGGCCACAAGGAAATTAAGTCAGGGCTGTTAGCCATAATCCTGTTATTGTCATTCAGTTGTTTTGGTCCTGTCCAACTCTTTGTGACCCCACCTGGGGTTTTCTTGGCAAAGATACTGGAGTGCTTTGCCATTTCCTTCTCCAGCTCATTTTACAGATGAGGAAACTGAGGCAAACAGGGTTAAGAAAACAGGATCACACAGCTAGTAAGTGTCTAAGGCTGGATTTGAACTCAAGTATTCCTGACTCTAGTCCCAACATTCTATCCACCGTGCCACCTAGCTACCTCATAATCACTGAGGCCAATTCAAATACTTCTTAAGGAAAACTAAGCTAGTTTTCACAGGTAAGAAATTAGGAAAAACTAGCCGAGCCTGTGTGGCAGGACCCTGGGAATTACCATTCCTTCTACAGGGTAGTAGATGTTATTGAAATAATTACATAGTCTCACCTGAAACTGAACAAGCAATTTTTTAAGTGACTATTTTTGGTGAACCTTTTAGTTCAGTCAGCTTCATTAAGTACCTGGCTCAGCTAGTTCCACTTTCTTTTGACCATGGTGATGGGTACCTGTGTGTGTGTGTGTGTGTGTGTGTGTGTGTGTGTGTAAGCATACCTAGGAAATGATGGGGATGGCATTTTGTATTTGATTGCTGTCTCTAGGCTGGAAGTCCCTTTACCTCTTAAAACATAGTTCAGTTCCCCCTTCCCCCACCCTCACTACAGTCCTCCTCTCTACCATAGTATGATGCAGCAAAGATGTATAAGTGACATTCCATGAACAAGTCAACATTTAGAAATATCAACACCTGGGCATGCCCATGTTTTTATACAGTTGCAGGGTAAAATAATCATAACCCTCAATCTTTAAAATTAACTGTTCAGGAATATTAATTATCCTGACTTTGATGCCTCAAAGTAATACAGCTGACAATGTTGAGTATTTTAATCTGTTTGTAATGTCCAGTTCTGTTACACTTTGATATGGCTTCCATTGTAGGCTGCCTCTATGCATGACTTGCACTGTGATATAATTCATGAATGATACTAAATGAGGCCCTTTGAGACTGCTGGCATTCATCATCATCAAAGGTTTGCTTAGTGCTGCGTGCAGACCCCTATAGCCTGCCTTTGAGAAGTTACACTGAACTGCAGCCTTTTCCCCAAAGGCCTTCTTTATGATATAAGGCAGGAAGACAACACCCACTTGCACACTCATAATTTACCCGTCATTAATAATGAAAAATGATTCATGTGAACAGGCTAGAGTTTAAAACTAAAATTTGTTGCCTAGTCAAGCCATCAGTTTGATGAAATAATGCCACTCACTAGCTTTGTCAAAGATGGGAGCCTTGTGTCAGGATGACATAGCAATTTTGCATTTGGTACATTCATCTAACAGGATGTCAGGAAATACAGACATCTTTAATTTTCAACCAATACTAATGCTGTCACGCTGTCTCCACTCTGGCTATCCTTATTTATCTCCCACCAGAATATTGCACTCTTACCCTAGGATACTGCTTTTGCTGTAACTATCATTCCAGAAACAAGGCCTTCATATCACTTTTTGTTAATCCACAGGCTACTGCATATGTACTTGCCCTTTCCATCTTGCAGCTTTTATGGTTGATTCCTCCATTAGAATATAAGCTTATTGAGGGCAAAAATGCTTTTGCTTACTTATATAGTCAGCACTGGCACATAGTATTTAATAAATGCTCTTTATGTCTACCTGGCTATCTATCTATTTTAAAAAATTCTTACTAGATGGATTCCCTCATATTTTTCTCACTTTCTGATTCAAAACCCAAATGAGAGTATATCACCTTTCAATGCCCTGAGGAAGGGAGTCAGAGGGAGAAAAAGAGCACTAAGGTGTTTTCCAAATCTGAGATTAAATGAATATCTAAGAATTTGTTCCATGAGCACTTATTATGGCCAAGGTCACTCACTCCTGCTACATGTTTTACCCTGAAATCATTGGTCACTGTGGGAAGGACTGGCAGAATACATCCGTGAAAAAAACTAAAACCCAATTCTGCAGCTGCTCCAATATCAAGGTTCTAATGCTAATATTATTACTTTCCCAGACAGCCACTTTCTCTCTTCTCAACATTTGCATGCTTAAATGAACAGTCAATAACAGAGGGGTAGTCACAATTTCCAGGTGACAAATCTTGATGGAGAAAGATCAGAAATTTGCTTAAACTGATACTAAGACTGAGTACATGTACCACTCATACTTTCCTTATGAAGATTACAAAAAAAATCCCTAAAATATTATTCTATCTGTAAAAGGCCTATCCTTTCCAAGAAGTAGGACAGCATAAAATAACGGGACTGTGTTAGATCCTCTCTAATTCTACTTCTGAAGCCATTTGACATTAAGAAACAAGTAAAGTGTTCAGAGCATTGGCTTTGAAGCCAAGCAAACCACAAATTCAGTATAAGTCAATGGCATGATAAGTCAGTTAAGATATCAACTAACATGACCTTAGCCTCAATTAATATTAAAATAATGGTAATAATAATTAATATTTATATAGCATTTGGGTGGTTAGGTGGTACAGTGGATAGAGTACTGAGCCTAAAGTCAGAAAGATTCATCTTCTTGAGTTCAAATGTGGCCTCAGACACTTACTAGCTATGTAACCCTGAGAAAATCACTTAACCCTGTTTGCCTCAGTTTCCTCATCTGTAAAATGAGCTGGAGAAGGAAATGTCAAACCACTCCAGTATCTCTGCCAAGAAAACCCCAAATGGGGTCATGAAGAGTTGGACATGACTGAAATGAGTCAATAACAGTAATATAACACCTTATGATTTCCAGAACACTTTACAAATATTATCTCATTTTATTGTCATCTCACAACCTGGGAAGTTGGTGCAATTATTATCCCAATTTTACAGAGGGGAAGACTGAGGCAGAGGTTAAATGACTTGGCCATTGTCCCAGAGATAATAAGCTTTTGAGGCCAGCTTTGAACTCAGGTTTGAACCACATTTAGAAAAGATACCTCCAAGCTGGAGAGTATCCAGAGGAAGGCTTGGAGAATGATGAGGGGTTTTGAGTTCATGCCATAGAAGGACTATGTTAAGTAACTCTGGATATTACTTAAAAAAAAAAAAGCTGGAGAGGGGGGTATGACAATTATATTCAAATACTTTAAATGTCATGCTCTAGATGGGGATCAAATCTGTTCTGCATGACTGCAGAGGGCGAAGTTAGGAATAATTGTTGGAAGTTGTCAAGAAGCAAATAGAGGCTGGCTATAAAGAGAAACTTTCTAAAAATGAGAGCCACCCAAATGCGGAAAGTCTGTGTCACAATGTAAACGAGTCAACAAACATTCATTAAGCTCCTACTATATGCCAGGTACTGTCCAAAGTGCTAGGAATACAGAGAAAGACAGAGATAATCTACCCTTAAATTGGTCATAATCTAATAGAGGAGATAACACACAAACAACTTTATACAAACAAGATGTATCCAGGATAAATTGGAGGTAATCATCAGAGGGAAGGAGCTAGAATTAAGGAGGATGGGGAAAAAGGCTTCTTGAAATGGGAGGATTTTAGTTGAAACTTGACGGAAGCCAAGAGGTAGAGAGGAGGAGGGAGAGCATTCCAGACATGGGGGATAGTCATTGAAAATGCAAGATGTTGGCAGATGGAGTGTCCTGTGTGAGGGACAGTAAGGAGACCAGGGTCACTGGCCCATAGAGTATGTGGAGGTGAGAAAGGTATAAATGGGCTTCTCTCACTAGAGTGAAAGTCTGGATAACTGTGTTCAGGAGTGGGTTTTTTTCATGTTTGGATTGGACATTGAAGTCCCTTTCCAACTATGAAATGCTCTGATTCTATGAAGTGATTTGCTCAGGGTCACACAACTTCTTGGCGACAAAACCCTCAATCGAAAAATCAACTTATTTGACTCATTGTCTCAAAATTAGTCTATTAGTCTGCCCTGTTTAGGTGCGAACCTTCTTGAAAGCAATGGGCTGAAAAGATATTATAGTGGATCCCAAGCCCCCAAGTAAACATTGGCTTTCACAAGTTGGGGTCCCTAGAGGGTAACTGACCATTCCTGTCAAGGTTCTAGGGATAACTCCAAAGACCTTCCTAGTATGGTTGCTCTTAAGTCTCCACCAGGGTTGTCTTCATCACCAACCAGTTGACCCCATTAGCTCATAGAAAAGGGAGTTCCTGAGAAGGTATAGCAAAAGCAGCTGTCCAAAACATTCACTCCAAGTTGGGGGCATGGTCCTTTTGCACTTATAAGATCCCTAGAGAGAGTGAACTCAAGCTTTAAGAACAATAGTAGTGAAGCAAAACATGTGGGGAAGGGGACTCCATGTAGTTTTTCTGTCTTTTTGAGTCTTCCCCAAGTTCTTCTTAGATGTTGCTTCATGCTGAGTGAGATCCCTGCTTCTGTTAAATTCACAGACAGCACTTCTTACATGAGGATCCATACTCCTCTGTAGTTGCTTCCACTACAGCTGGCCACCATTATGTCTGGTTGCTGCTGGGACCTCTGATGAGACCTCTGGATCTTCTGAACTCATAAGGTCTCTTCCTGAACATATCTATCTCACCTTATTGGCTTAAGGTCAAAGAATAACTACTACCAGAGACGCTCACCCATTTACAACCAATGTGACCAGCTTGAAGAAAAGGCAACTCACCTTCTTCTTGCCCGACTCTCAGAGTCTTCTCAAGGTAATCCTGCCTCTTTGAAGCTACAAAAGAAAGAGAGTGATATAGAGAAAAGTGACTTCTTTTGTATACCCACTCAATTCTGGCTCAGCAACTTGAATTCTCAGTTCTTCCTGTTCCATGCCAAACAGATGGTCCCACTGACACACTGCATGAGCCCCTCAATCACCTACGGTCTAGACCTAGGCTTGCTACAGTTTCCCGTACTCACTTGGACTGAAACCAGACTAAAACTCCCCCCATGCCCCATAGACCATCTAGCCCAGTAATACTACAACCTTAAAAGATTTCTTTTAGTCCTAGAATACAAGACCTTCCATTCTTCCATTTATATCTTTACCATCATAGGGAAGGAAGGTGATAAACCATCCTTCTCCACCTACTTTTCCTCATTCATTCTAAAAGGATTTTAACTCTTACCTATTTTCTGTACATGTGGAATCAGAAGACCTGGGTTAAGTTCCCATATCTGATAATTATTACATGACTTTAGGCAAACCACTTAAACTTTTATTTTGTTTCCTCATCTGTCAGATAGGGATAACATGTCCACCTCCTCCCAAAGGATCATAGTGTCATTGGTCTAGAGTTTGAAGAGGCCTCAGATACCTAATCCAACCTCAAACATTTTACAGTAGAGGAAACTGAGGCCCAGGGAGATAAGGTCACACAGGCCTTAAAGGTCAAAGGTAGGATGTGAATCTAGATTTGACTCCAGAAGAAGTGTTCTTTACAATGTGCCACACTGTCTCTCTCAAGCATAGCTATGAAGTCATTAACTATGATACTTTATATTTTTTTGTTCAGTTGTTTCACTCATGTCCAGCTCTTTGTGACCCCATCTGGGATTTTCTTGGTAGAGATTCCAGAACAGTTTGCCATTTCCTTCTCCAGCTCATTTTACAGATAAGAAAACTGAGGCAAGCAGGGTTAAGTGACTTGCCCAGGGTCACTCAACTAAGTAAGACCAGATTTGAATCAGATCTTCCTTACTCCAGGTCTGGTGCTCTATCCACTGTGCCACCTAGCTGCAATATAAACATAAGCTTTTATTGTGATTGGAATAATAGCATTAAAATTACTTAGACTTGGTTGATAGAGTGTTGTTTTTGCTAAACCATTTTTCTCCCATAAAAAGTGTTTGCTACAATGAATGTTTCAACTGTTATGGGAGAAAGAGAAATATTTTTGAAAATGTGATATTAAAATGTAAGTTACCGATACAAGTGTTTTTAAAAGCATTTAAAAAATAAAGTATTTGTGTTATATACCTCATGATGTGACTGTAAGGATAAAATGATACAATCTATGTGAAAATATAAACTATAATGTGCTAGCCAAATATTAGATAGCTCTAGTCAACAATGATTATTTAAAGCATATCACTTCATTTTTCAATATATTATCCTTCATTGTCCTATAATTGTCATATAATTGTATAATTGTATGTATGTGTGTTAGTCTTATCTCCCTAAATAATTTTTAAGCTCTATGAAGGCAGGGACTATGCCACAGTCTTTTCCACTTACCACTATATCCACCCCATCCCCCACTTTCCTCTCCAGGACTTAAACCAGTACCAACTTTGATTGGCTATTCAATAAGGATTTTCCATATTGGATTTCCCCTAGAATAATCTGGTTGACAAAGATTTTCTGACCATATACCACTTATCAATTATGTGTCACAGTATTATGGGAGCTTATACTGTGCTTTTTCTTTAAGTAATAGTATTTATTTATAACTAATCTTTTTCGGAAAGTGTAAGCACTTGCACATTATAATAACAACTTTATAAATCAATAAGAAAAACCAGTATAATAGCTTTTCCAATGAACACCCAAAATCAGATTAAAAACAAAAACAACAACAAAGAACAAAACCCTCAGTCCTATTTCCAAAAGGGCAGAGTGTAATAAAAAAAATTGATCCAATAAAAGAACAGCTGTGTAAAATATCTTTTCCTACCAACTCCACTAAATACTGATTCATAAAAACAGGCACTAATGAATAGCTGTTAAAGTTAAAGATCTATGCAGACAATAAATTGTAGGTATGGCAGCAAGGTTTCTATTACAAGTGTATTTATAATTGAACTCAATGCTTGCAAAAGGGACCATAGAAACTCAATATCCCTCTTTAGTTGCAGAATACTTAAAGCTTGGAAAACACCCAAATAGTCTCACACTCTTTCCTCTCTTTGCTAAGGCTTATGGGCTCTCTAAGCATCCCAGCTGCAGCTTTAAGATATGTCCTTCAC
Organism: Petaurus breviceps papuanus; assembly: GCF_028583685.1. NCBI lineage: Eukaryota > Metazoa > Chordata > Mammalia > Diprotodontia > Petauridae > Petaurus > Petaurus breviceps. Next base: position 7,985,054 of record NW_027186546.1, on the reverse strand, counting down.
CTGGAGCTGCATGGCAGTAACTCAGAGACTTGTACACAGAGAGATATTGTGCCTTAGAGCTAAGGAATAATTGGGAATTCTGGGGTCCTATTCCTAGCTCTCCTGTGTTTTGGTTTGGATCCACATGCAGAACACTTAATTTCCCAGCAACCTCCATTTTCTCAGTGGAGAAGCCACTTTCCATTTTGCCTCCCTATTCATTTAATACTGCCTAGTAAACCTCTCTTAATTTTTTTTTGCTACACTCATTCCATTTGTTAAGTAAGATCTGTGCACATAATGCAGATTGCAGTCATCTGCAGACACCAACACCTGGAGAAGTTCATCATCCATAGGGACTGCTTCTTCAATTTAGAATCTGCACTAGATCACCACAGTGACAAACATTTTTGGTGAACAGATTATCTCCCTGTTTTATTCCTTGTCTGATGTTTATGGTCAGAAGGCTCTGAATGGCAGTGTTTCTGTGGTTTTATCTCTCAAGGACTCTTGAATGTTTTTAAAGTGTGGATGGGGAAAATACTATTTGATGTTGTTCTAGAAAAGCCAGCTATAGCAATAAGAAAGTAAAAATTCAAGGTATAGATGTCAATAAAGAGAAGACAAAATTAACCTTCTTTGCAGATGGCATAGTGATGTTATTGGAATATTCCAGAGATTCAATGGAGAAACTAACTGAAATTATTAACAACTTCAGTAAGATAGCAGAACACAAAGCGTTTCTATGGTATTAACAAGAACTAGGAATAAACTATGAGAGAAATTTTTTTCACAATAGCTTTAAGGTTCATAAAATATCTGGCAGTTTACTTACCAAGATATGCTCAGGACTTAAAAGAATACAACTACTCTTTAGTTAGAAATAGAGTAGCAAATAATTAGAAAGAAGTAATAGTTTGTAGATGGGTCATATGAATAGACTAAAAATCATAATACTACCTGAAATAATATACAGATTTACTTCTAATCAAATTATAAACAGGATGCCTTGTAAAACTAGACAAAATAAAATTCATCTGGAGGAATAAAACACATAGAAACTTAAGGAAAATAATAATGAAAAAGTACAAATGCAAGGTGCATGGCAACACCAGATAGCAAACTGTATTCGAAGCAATAGTTATCAAAACCGTTTAATACTGATTAAAACCTAGAAAAGTACATGAGTGGAACAGACAAGATAAGCGAGAAACAGGGGCCCAAAACAATAAAAACCAGTGTTTAATAAACTTCAAGAACATAATATTCTGGTTAGGACTTCCTTTGTGATAAGAATTACCAGGGAAACTGCAAAGCAGTTTAGCAGAAATTAAGTTTAGGCAAACTCTTATGCCCACATAATAAATTCTAAATGAATATGTAGCCTGAATATAAAAGGTCATATAATTTTTTTTTTCAGAGAACAAATACAGGTAGGGTAAAATTCTTAACTAAGGCAATGAAAATAGCACTAAAGATAAAAATACACAATTCCAATTACTTAAATAAAAAAAAAAACACTTCAGCATGAAAAAAATCAATCAAGGGAAAATAGGAGAAACTGTCCAGTGGGAGAATAAATGTTTGCATCAAAAAGTGCTAATAAAAGACTGATATTCAAGCTTCATAGGCAATCAACAGACCTATAACTTCAAGAGCCAATTCTTAGTAGATAAATGATTAAAAAATAATGAACAAAAAATTTCCAAAAGAAGTGATAAACTACAAAATACCATTTCCTAATTACTAATAGAAAGAGGAATGTACATTAAACAACTGCAAGATTTCACTTCATAATGCACAAATTGGCAAGGATTACCAAAAATGAGAAGAGTCTACATTGGAGGAATGTGGGAAGACAGATGCACTAATATACTCTTGGTGGAAGTTATAGAAATTGATTTGGAATTATTCAAGAAAAGCCATCAAACTCTTTATTCCCTTTTATCCAGTGATCCCTTCTACCAGAGACATACCACCAACAAATGGAACAGATGTAGGGGCAGCTAGGTGGTGCAGTGAATAGAGCACTGGCCCTGGAGTCAGGAGGACCTGAGTTCAAATATGACCTCAGACACTTAACACACTAGCTGTGTGACTTTGGGCAAGTCACTTAACCCCAATTGCCCTCCAAAAAAAAAGCAGAAAATAAAACCCAGATGTCCAATATGTAGCAAAATATTCATAATAGCACTTTTTTTTGTGTGGTGTCAGAACTGAAAACAGTATGGGTACCCATCAGTTGAGGAATAGCTAAAAAATACCCCAGTATATTAATGTAATAGATTATTATTGTACAGTGAGTAGTGGTGAATAACAGGAATTCAGAGAAACATGGGAAGATTTACATGAACCACTGTAGAATGAAATAAATTGGCTTGGGCCCCCAGATATTACAAAATCCCTAAGAAACACAATTATGACCTTTAAGAACAAATGATAAAGTATGGCTGGGAGGTAAGGACCTACTGGGGCAAAATATTGAATATAATGTCAGATGTGGTCCTTCTGTTCAGTGTGCATATTTTTTTCCTTTGTTGTGATGGATAATTCATTCCAGAGGTGGAGGGAGAGATTTGTTTTTCCACCCCCAAACAACTTTGATAGAAAGAAAAAAACAGCACCAATACTGTCTTTAAGAAAAAAAAAAAGGGAGGGCAGTGGGGAATCTCCAATTCAGATGGCAAGTAAACTCTGATACAAACTAAACTTCAGTGGGGAGGAGCTGAGGAGTGTTCCGAAGGGGAAATGACCGAAAGCATGTCCACTGACTAAAGCGGAAGTGGTACATGGACCCAAAAGAGAATTTTGCTCTGCTTTCGCATTGATTGATATAAGGGTAGATTCTTTGCTCTTCTCTTTTTCGTGAGCAAGAAGCTTGTCTTGACCCTTTCTCTTCTCTCCGATATATGCATGGCAGACCCTAGTGGGCTAAGGACAGGTATCACTTAGTCATTCATTGCCATCTTCCTTTCTGAAATACTTGTATGAGTTATATTTGGGCCCTAACAATATTTTTATTACATAGAAATCGTTTTTGATGAATTTACATTTTCATATAAAATGGACTTCGGGACTATTTCCCTTAATGATTTATAAATTTGTTTCCCTAGCATTCCCATGAATCTGTGGTCTCATCAATTTGAACATACACTCCAATGAGGAGGGTCACAGCTCATCCTTGCTTGTTATATTATATGTCTCTTTTCCATATCCGCCAATAAATTTTATACAGAGCCTATACAATTTTGATGTTGCATGGATACTAGTGGAACACACGTGGGCTGTCCCATCTGTCTGGTGGTCATCTCTGCATTCATCTTATTTTTTTATACATACATTTCTCTATTATCTTTTACAACTCTTGAGTAATTCATTATTTCATTATTTTTATAGCCTACTAATGCCCACCATACACATCCCCCATTTCCCTTTAAGCAAAACTTAACTTCAAATATTTAGAGATCATACTTTTTCATTGCTCAAAAATTTAAAAAAATCATTGGAAGAATATTGATGTTAAAAAAACGGGGTGCCTTAGTGGATAAAGCAAAAACCTCACTTCAAAGCTGGTCTCAGACACTTACTAGCTCTGTGAATCTGGATAAGTTATTAGAGTTGTCTGACTCAGTTTCCTCAATTGTAAAATTGGGATAATTATAGCGACTCCCTCATAGGGTTTTTGTGAGGATCAAAGGAGATAATATTTGTAAAGTCCTTCAAATGATTCCTGGGCTCTTAGTAGGCACATAATAATAAAAACATTTATAGAGCACTTACCATGTGCCAGACAGTGTGCTAATAAATACTTAATAAATATTGTCTCCCTGCCTCCCTTTCTCATCTATAAAATGAGGGAGGGGGGTATGTCTGGGTAATCACTAATGTTGTTCCAAATATCATTCCCTAATATTTCTGGCCTACTATTCTTCACGGTATCCCTCTGTCCTTCTAGAAATACAAGCTACTTTCTACAACGTATATGGGAGAACAGTGTTATGGCAGTAGTGTCTTCTTTCAGGGTTTTGTTGATGTTGTTGCTGTTACCGTGGGATTTATGACTTTCTGTTTCTTTCTTGTATAGGATAACACATGGAACCCAACTCTGGCTCTGATTTTAAAGGCAGTAATTAAGCCCTTGAAAGTTATGATGCCAAAAGCTGTTGTGCAGCCCTATTGGTGGATTGTAAATCTTTATCCTTTCCTCCCTTGGGGCTCTTTCCCAGAAGCTGTCAAAGGCAACTCCATGTTTATGTGAGAGTCTCTTGACGCTTTACACTCATTGAGAAGAAATTAAGTCAAAGAGTATTCAGTGAAAATGGCAGGGTAATTAAATGAGCTGTGCTGTGTCCCTCAATTTAAACTACAATGAAAGCTCAAAACATAGTAGAAAGAGGGTTACGGGGCCTCTCCCTGAGTCCCCCACTCCTTCTCACTGGGGTTGGGTCATTGAGTGTTTTGTGAGTTTGTCATTTTGGACTCAAAGATCTAATCGTAGGGCATTCCCCAGGTGCCAAATTCAAGTCCCTTCTGTTAGAATTCTAAGTCCATTGAGCTGAAATATCCATGAATTCAGATGCTCTTGTGCCACGTCAACAAATGAACAAGTATTAATCATGTGCTCATGGGATGAAGATAATTGTGCTCAGTATTCAGGACTCTATCATAAAAACTGGAAAGACTTCTGCAGTGTCTCTTCTGACTCCCACCTGATTTGAAGTCAGGGAATTAAACCTGTTGTGATTGAGACCATTCCATAGCTCAGAATACAACCTCCAGCATCAGAAAGGAAGAAAAGTCTGTGCTGCAAGATGCCCATAGATAAAAGGTCAAGAAACGGGGTGGGTGGGAGAAGAATTTTCAGAACTGTAATCAATGGTCAGAGAGGCAGAAGCTGAGCTGGAGGCAGGGCTGGGGGCGGGGGAAGGACAGGAGGGTGTCAGAGAAGGAAAGCAATGTTTAGAAGAGAAAAAGGAATTGATAATTAGATCAAGTCGTTTTCAACATAGAAGTTATGATAAGTGACCTATTAGTCACACTGAAATTTTGCAATGTCTGAGTTTCACAGAAAACCTAAACATTTATTTAGTTCACTCTCTTTCCTGCAGGAAGGTGTTTCTATGACCAGCCTAGATTATGCCACATCTCTCATGGTCCTCTAAATCAGCTGCAGCTGGACAGCAGGCACCATTTCTGCAATCTGTATTACTTTCAGTGCAAACATCTCTCTCTAATCAGGTAACAGGTCTCAAGGCATTCACAGTCTACTAATGGATACAATACCCCCAAATAATAGCATTGGAGAAATGTGGAGGAAATATGATCACTTGCAAGAGTGGATTTAGGGAAAGAGACAAGTCAAAGATTGTGTTGGAGGCAAAAATCCATCATTAATTGGAGAAAACTTGGGGTGGGGAAATGGCCTTAAAGATAAAGAGAACATAACTGAAATGAAAGAACATCCAATCAATATCATATTCGTATCTTATAGCTGTCTAAGCCAATTTTCCTTGGTGGTAGAGTGGATAGAACACTGGGCCTAGAGTCAGGAAGACCTGAGTTCGAATCTAACCTTAGACATTATTTATGTGACCCTAGACAAGGAACATGACCTCTGTCTTGCCTCAGTTTCCTCATCTGCCCAGAGTCACACAACTAATAAGTGTCTGAGGCCAAATTTGGATTCAGCCCTTGCTGACTCCAGGTCAAGCACTCAATACATTGCACTAACTAACTGGCTCACCGATTCTATCTGATCATTCAGCAGGGCCTGCATGCTGGGCTGCCCAGATGCAAAGTTCTCTCCCAGAGCCTTGGCAGTCTCACTATCCAAACCTTCTGAAGCTCATAGGTTGTAGCCATAGCTAAGCTCTCACTTAAAAACAGGAAGCATACCAGGGGTGGGGAGCCTTTGGTCTTGGGCCTCAAGGCTGCAGGGTCCCCACCCCTGGCATACACTCAGTGGGATAGAGGTAGAAGTTAGACCAGGCCCCCTTGCTTTGTGCCAGCTCCAAGTGGGAGAGATGTCCTGAGACCTACAGAAGTACCTCATCCTCCTTGTTTAAATACAACCAGGGAGGAAAATAGACAAGCTTTGACTGTAAAATGGTTATTCCTAACCTCCTCTTGCCTCACCTTCTCCCCCATCTTCCACTATTCTAACTCCCTTTCCCCCCCTCAGCAGGTACCTTCATATATTTCTCTGCTGAGAAAATTGGTGCCTCCTGTGGTAAGGCTTCTCCTCTCCCCTACTTTCCACACCTCAGTAACTACATCTTCAGCCGTTCTCTTCTCCTTTTTGCATGCTAAGCACACTTGTGTCCTCAACTTCCTTCCTTCCCATCTCTTCTGTGAATGTGCCTCATTGGCCATTCTCTCACCCTCTCTACCGAGTCCACATCTACTAATCACTTTCTTCCCTTTCACTGCTAAATTCCTAGAAAAAGGAATTTGTTACATTTGCTGCTGGTATATCCTCGTTACCCAGGTCTTCCTCAGGCCCTTGCAGTCATGCATCTGCCCCATCTGTTGGAAACTGTTCTCACAAAGATTGCCAATGATCTGTTAAATGTTAAATCCTTTGACCTTTTCTAAAGGCTCGTTGTTCTTGACCTGTTAGCTCCTCTTGCTAAGCACTCTCCTCCCTTGTTTTCCTTGACACTATTCCCTCCCACTTCTACACTTACCAATCTAACCTGCCTTTAGCCACACCAACAGAGGAAAGGCATGGTGGACCCATGTCTTTTGTCCAACCAGCAGGCTTTGATAGAAATACTTTGCTGGAACACCACACCATGTTCTTTCTTGGGTGGCTCATTTCAGGAGGGACATTAACAAAGTGGAAGACAGATAGAGGAGTGACCAGGATTGTAAGGAAAGTGGGGACCATTCAGTGAACATAAGGATCAGTTGAAGCAATTGGGGATACTTTTCCTGGAAATGAGATATTCAGTGGGGTATACTTGTTTTGTGGATTAAGGATTAAACTTATTATGATTTGCCCCAAAGGGTAGAACTATGGGTAAAGCATAGAAGTTACGGAAAGGCAGACTTTGGTTCAATGTATGGAAGGATCTCCCAATAATTAGGGCTATCACAATGGAGAGGGCTGCCTTGGGAGGTAATGAATTCCGCACTGGAGATCTTCATGCAGAGTCTGGAAGATGACTTGTCAAGGAAGTTGAGGAAGGGATTTTTCTTCAGATATGGGTTGGATAAGACCACTTATGAGGTCTTTTTTTAATTCTGAAATTGTGTGATTCTTTCAGTCTCTTCAGGGAACTACACCCAGATACCCTCATCTCTCCCTCTGTCTACAACTGCTCTTCATTTATCACATCTTCCGAGAATCACAGAATTTGAATCTTGTTCAGGTCTCAGAGTCATCTGGTCTAATCCGTACACTAAAGGAATCTCTATTATAATATACCCAACAAGTAATCTTTCTTTCAATCTCTGTAGACTAGCAAGATCTCTGGGATTCCCCACTGGAGACCTCCACACTGGCAATGAACCATTAACAATGAAAACCTGCATGACATAATATAGTCAACAATTCATTTTCTTAGTAGGTTTGCCTAGTGTCTAGGAAAATATTAAATATATTATAATATAATTTTGGTATTAGATGTATATTAAGCATAGTATAATTAAACATAGTATAATATCACTTTGTTAGGATATTATCATGGCTGTAAAATAATATTTCAAGCATGGTTGAATTTTCCAATACTTTCACTCCTGTATTATTCCTGAAATACAATCTATAAGAGGGATAGGCATTAGAACTGATTTCATTGATCAAAGGGAACTAACTGCTAGATCAGGAAACACTGCCTCCTAATTCAAGTCATTACAATTAAGAGTTTTAAAGAATTTATTTTTTGTTTGTTTTTTGGAGGAGGAGGGCAGGGCAATTGGGGTTGTGACTTGCCCAAGGTCACACAGCTAGTTTTTGTGTTAAGTGTCTGAGCTCATATTTGAACTCAGGTCCTCCTGATTCCAGGGCCAGTGCTCTATTCACTGCGCCACCTAGCGGTCCCAAGAATTTCTTAGAACACAGGGGTTAGGTGACCTGTCCAGAGTCAAATAGCCAGTATGTCAAAATTAGGACCCAAACCAAAGTTTTTTGGCTCCAAGACCAACTTTCTATCCATTATACACATCACACTACCTCTCTCAATGTATAGTCATAGTCCAAAAATGGATTTGAAAAATACCTCCTTTTTTCTCCCCCAAAGCTAGAGTAGAAAAATAAAGGTCTTTTTTAAGGAGTCAATAAAGTGAACACAATCATTTAAAAAAAGATTTATGCAGCTGGTAGTTGAAGCCTTTTGCTATTTGCCAACAGAGCTTTATGTAGCAACTGAACTTTGAAAGAATTTCATAATTCATTTAAAACTTAATTTTGTGCATTCATTATTAGCTGAGAAGTGTGCAAGTATGATAAAATAGCTTGCTAACAGCAGTTACCCAGGGATTACACAAACTGTATTGTATTATGCAGTTGTTCTTTTGCATATTTCAGTTACTCGGGGGGGAAATATTATAATTTGTAATTTCCATATTGCCAGATTATTGTACTCTCTCCAATGATTACTCCTTCTATTTGTTTGGAATCTGTCAATTTCTGCACAATTTAATAAGACAATTTAACTTCCCAAACATCAGAAGAATCTCTGAGGGTTGCATTTCAATGGAAAAATTTAAGAGACTACAGCTTTTTCTCAGGAATACAAGCTCAGTATTGCCTTTTGTTAAATTATTTTCTCACTACTTTTCCATTCCTTTTCCCTGAAGCTGAGCTGTTTGATTTCATCTTGTTAGAACGAAGCTTTCAGGAAATGCTTAAATATCACCTTGCCATTGAAATGTGAAATATAAAAGAGGTGATTATGAGAGGTTGGCTATGTGTATTTTAACTCCATTACTTTTGTACAAAGATTTATACTTGAACTAATGCGATAGTTCTTCCAAGAATTTTAAAATATTTCCAGAGTACATATTATACCAACCTATTAGTTTTCAAATAATATGAAGCTAAAGAAATTTTGTGGGGCCCACAGGGTTTGTGTTGGCTCCTCCCACATTTACTAATGCCCTCCCCTCACATTTCCAGTTGTCAGGATCTCTCTTTTTCTTGATCCCAATATTATTATACTGGTTTCATAACAGTCTCTTTCACTTTGCTCTGCCTGATAAATTTATGCCTCAAACAGATTCTGCCTCTAATACTCATGACATCTCAGTTAATAAATCTGTTGACTGAATTCTGTCTAATTAAACGAGTGCCTTCTGTGGATCCAGAAATATACTTGGTGTCAAAATATTCCATTATGCAATATTCTGATTTATTGGCTCTTTCCCATTTCACTACTATCACTGAGTTTAAACTTCTGGCTTGAGAATGTGGGCCAAAAGAATAGAAAGAAAGTTTTTACAAAACCATTTTTTTGTTCCTATGAATATAGAAAATGTGTGCATCGGTACACACGTATATATGTGTACACACATAATTTCTAAGCAAAGTAAATATTTGTTGACCGCAATATTTCAGGCCTCATATACTTTCTAGCTACGTGACTGTAGACAAGTCATAATCTATCTGCCCCAGTTTTCTCATCTATAAAATGGTGGTAATATTAGATCCTATGAATTCACTGTAATTGTCAAAATGAGCTAGATCTTGTATGACATGTAACATGTGTGAAATTCAAGTTTACTCAGAAAAATTAAACACATAATCCCTCCTGCCTTTAATGGCTTGAAAAACATAATATTTAAAACAAATATTTGAGGGGCAGGTAGGTGGCTCAGTGAATAGAGCATTGGTCCTGGAGTCAGGAGGACTGGAGTTCAAATCCAGCCTCAGACACTTAACATAAAAAACTAGCTGTGTGGCCTTGGGCAAGTCACTTAACCCCAATTGCCCTCCAAAAAAAAAGCAAAAAAACCAAAATAAAACACCAATTAAAACAAATATTTGGCCTCACCAATAAGAATATAAAGCTCTAATTCATTTTGTAATTATTCTTCCCTGCTAAAGATCACTCTTAACCAGCATTTAAAATAATCTGTCTGTCTCTATACACATGTGTGTATATGTATACATCCACACGTACATGTACATACACATGTATATGTATGTGTGCACACATGTATATATGTATGTATATACACATATATACATGTGCAATATAATCTATACTCCATTGGTAGACTGTAATGTGCACATACAAATAAGAAATATAAGAATTTTCTGTCTGTAAAGATTTTGACCCTGAAAAATGCTGTCAAGGGAAAGAATTTTTTTTTTAAACAAGTTTTCATTCAAAGAAATTTTAAGAGGAAAATACCTATGGGCAATTCTGCTATAATGAGACATAAGGTTTCCAAAAAGCACAGAGATATGGGAAATTGGGCAATAAAAACCACAGGGCTTATGGGGGAAATGGGGTTAGGGGCACAATTCTAGAAATTTTCATCTGTGACAAATTAAAAAAAGATAGGAACCTAATAAAAATGGTAACAGTTTCATACATGCTAAATTGCTAAGAATGGCATAAATAGCACCATAAATAGTGAAGCACCCGGGGCCTTGGTCTGCTCCCGGCTTGGCCTGGGCTCTGACTCTTAGTGCTGCAGCCTGGGGTGGGAGCAGGAGTGTGTGGGTGTGGGGCACAGGTAGGACCACCCTATGCCCAGGAATGGGAGATCTCTGGTTGAGCTTTTCCCAGAGCTGGTGGCTTGGGAAGAGACTGGAGTCAAAGGGCAGGTTTGCTATTGTGTTTCTTCCAGTATTGGGGATGGGCATGTGAGGGACCTCCCTAGCTTCCCTTCTGTGCCTGCCTTCCCAGTCCTCTCTCCTCTAAGGCCCCTCAGGTGTTATATTCTGTATTGCCACAGTAACTCTCCCCACATCCTGGGTTGAGAAAGATGGTCTCCACAAGGCTTAACCCCGCATGGAGCCAGGCATCTCCTCTTCCCACAGGCCCCACTACAAGCCAGTAAAGTTGGGGAAGGATCAATGAATCCATAAAGGTTACCCCCCCCCATGCATATCCCACCAATGGTGCAGTGTTTCTGGATGATAAAATGATGCAAAAGCAAAACCCCAAACCCCAAATTTTCCTTATGCTCAAACTATTCCCTAATATATCAATGGCATTTGAACAAACTTGAGTTTTCAAAATGAGTGTTATAGTCGAACTGTTTTATTTATCCAAATCAGTTCAGCTGAGCATTATTGAGAGGCCAGGTGGAGGATTAGCCTTTCCCTTAAAGTTCTTCTCAGCCTTAAAGATTTCATCATCATTCATATGTGGGCAGCTCCCCAGTATCCTATGATTCTAGTCTTTACCTATTATATGTTCAATCATATGACTGCTTTATAAAGGTTTTATTATATACTATTAGTGATAATTTGATTAAATGAAGGACTACTTAACCATAATTAGTTAATTTAAAAAGTCTGGACAGCATCCCTTAAGTTCAACAAGGTAGGCATTGTATTATAAATGGTAAGAGTTTATGAATATCACCTGTCTTTACGAGCAGTATTTTTGTTAATAAATGTTTGTTTACCTTACCTTCCCTTCTCTTCCCTCATAGTAATAAGCCCTAGGACATATTTGATATGGACAAGCAATGTACAGAGTTGTAGAGATTCATTCCTTTAAGAACTGAGGATCCTGTACAGGGAGTTAGGAGAATGCTACATTAGCTTTTTATTAAAGAAGAATGAGAGATTCTCCAGTGATCTTAGGAACATTCTAGCTTAGTCCATATCTGAAGAGGAGCTCCCTCTATAGCTTTCTTCTTATATTGACCGTACGTTGATAGGAAAGAGCTTTCTTTCCAATAATGGCTGTACCTGAGGTACAATTATTGACCAGGGGAAGAGTGAAGGATTTTGAGGAAGTTAGGGCATTAAGAATGAGTAGCTGGCCAAGCAAGTCAAGCAGACTGCCATCCAAGTGGCAAAAAGCCTTTGAACTAGATGCAGTGTGGGAGCTGCGACAGAGCTAAGCAGAGCATGGGATCAGGGATTGAAACCAGGTGCAATGGACTCCATGGCCAATGGCTGAGAAGATCTGCCAGGGGAAGTAGGCATTCCTGACTCCATTCACACTACTTGAGTTTGCTCTGTTGGTGTGGTGAGAGCTGCTAATGGAGAGAAGCAATCAGCAAAAGTACTTTGCTAACTGGGTGCTAAATTGTTGAATCCATTTGTTTTCTTTACATGTTGAAATAAATGTTCCATTTTCAACTGTTTAATAGATTTTCCTTTATGGTGGGTGTGTGTGGTGGGGGGGGGATGATAAGAGTTGGGGAGTGGAGCCCACAGGGAAGAGGTAGAAGCCAGTCAAATTTAAGTGTTATAAGAGATGATTTCAAAGGGGTAGGAAGACATAGTCATGAGGTATCGATTATATTTACTGTTTCCAGTTTAACAAACTTTTATTAAGCACCTAAAATGTATATAAGACACTGTTCTCAGCCTTGGATATAAAAACTAAGAAATGAAAAATTGTTGACCTTAAGGAGTTTACAGTCTACTGAAGGAACACAACATAGGATCAAAGATTTAGAGAGGAAAGTGACCTTGGGATGCATAAAGGTCATTTCCCTCATTTTACAGAAATAATTTATTGTAAATTTGTGGATTTTTATCCTACATTGAAATTTTGATGATGTAATATTGTATCATGTATCCTTATAATATTGTATTCATTACACACACATCCTGCTGATGCATGCTGGACTTACCAGCAATGTGCCACACACTCGCCTGCCAACACTTGTTTTTTAAGACCTGTTGGTGGACTTGTCCACTGATAAGTTATAACCTGAATTTTGTGTGTTTATTTGGAAAATAATGTAATCAGTACAACTTTAACTCTGTTACATGACAGATGAAACATATATGAACAGGTTTTCAAAATGTTCTTTTCTTCTCTTCTTTCCTTATGCTTCCACCACCCCCTTACTTTTATTCAATGCCCCGCCAATTGCACCCGAGGCTACTACTGACCCCCTGGATTGGTTCAGTGCCCCCAGGGGGTGGTATCAGCCACTTTGGGAACTTATGATAGATGTTTGTTGGTTGTTGTTGTTTTCTGAGTGTGTGTGCGCAACTAGAATGCCAACACTAGCGTGATACTGGAGATAAAGCAGCAGCCTGGTTCTCTACTCAGTACAGACCCTGTAATCATCAAGGCAGATGTGAGCCTAAGAGGCATTGCATAAATATGCATTGGGAGTGAATAGCTAGCTTGGCTTCTTACTTAAGCTGACATACAAAAATGGATGTGGACCCCTACCAAGGACTGTTCATTTGTGGTGTTGTAAAAGCTGTACCTGCTTGTGATCTATGTGCCCAGGATAATTTGAATGTAACGATGCAGGTAGGTGGGCAGTAGATAGAGTATGGGGCCCAGAGTCAGGATGTTGTTGTTTTTGAGTTGTTTTAGTCATGTTCAACTCTTCATGACCCGAATGGTTTGACGTTTCCTTCTCCAGTTAATTGTATAGATGAGTAACTGAGGCAAACAGGGTTAAGAGACTTGCCCAGGGTCATAGGGCTAATACGTATCTGTGGCCAGATTTGAACTCAGGAAGATGAGTCTTCCTAACTCCAGACCCAGAGTTCTATCTACTGCATCTAGCTATCCTGTACAGATGCATCCTGTGTAATTTTCAGGAAATTTAAAATTTCTTTTAAACTGGAGGTGATAGAGGGGTTTGAATATGGCGGTTATGTGCTGATTTGAATTCTCTTTGTCATTGTACTATGGACTTGACTCACTAGTACTGGTTGGGGGATGATATAGATCTCTGAGAAGAAGACAGGTCAAGTGAGGGACAGTGGTGGTGCCAGTGGTATCATAATATTGATTAGGATGGTAGGAGCAGAGGACAAGTGGAACATCTGCCTTCTGAGTGGCAAAGACCCCTTCAACTGAAATACAGATGCCCAGAAGTTCGAAGGAAATAAAATCCAAAAAAGGAACCAGTAGTAAAATCCATGGCCTCCAATGTCTATATACAGTGCACAAAGTTTAGACAACAAAGCAAGATGAATATAAACTACAGAGATTTCAAAGGCTTCAGAGAAAGGACAGGTCAGAGACTACAATTATGGGATATGCATTAAACGATGTCTGCCATTATCATTATTTATCAGGAATTTTTTAATTTTATGGTCACTTCATTCCTCTTATTCCAGATATTTCTATATAATCAAATGCTGGCCATTATTCTGATCATGGTTGCCAATAAGGATCAGACACCACCAATATCATGATCAACTTGCAGCTATGTACAATCCACACAGAAAAATCACCATGTGAGCTCCATGCCCAAGGCTCCTCCTTGACCTAGGCAGTCCTTTACCAATTTTTAGGTCTAATCCAAACCCAAGAATTCCAGGGGCACAGCTGAAGTGTTTACATTGTGGTGCTTAGACAATGAGTCCATACCTAACAAGCTATGTTGGACCACAAATGGTCTCCAACAATGTTGCGGGAACTTGTAATATAGGACCCTGATTCTTACTCTGGCTGCTTTTCTTCATTCAGAACTTTGACAACTTTTAATAAGTATCATAGTCATAAAAATACATTTTACTCATAAATTTGGGGGATACTTTTTGATGAATAATCACAACATTCATGGGAAGAATAGTTGCAGGTAGGGAGGGAATACATATGGAGAGGGGTAACCCATAGCAAGTAAATGGATCCAAGGCACATATGTCAGTGGTCATATGCCCAGGACACCTATAGAAATGGCACATGTACAAAATAATAGTGATAATAATAATAAATAGTAGTAGTGGTGGTGGTGGTGATACTAGTAGTGGTAAACATTTACATAGTACTAACTATATGCCAGATACTATAATAAGAATTTTAAAAGTATTAACTCATTTGATCATCACAACAACCCTGGGAGGGAGGTGTTATTATTGTACCCATTTTACAGATAAGGGAACTGAGGTAGACAGCAGTTAAATGACTTTCCCATGGTCACACAGTTGGTGTCTGAGGCCAGATTTGAACTCAGGTTTTCTTGGTTCCAGACTATAAACTGTGCCATCTAGCTAGAACATATGCAGTTGCTGCAGGACACGTATGGAGGGGCACATATATAGAGAAAACATGGTTAGGGCACACACATTGAGAGTCACTAACACTGGGAACAGGCATGGCCAAGATGCTCTCAATGGCTCTCAATTCCAATTTCTTCTGATTTCAAAGATTCCAATTTCTTCAGCTGATGTCATCATGCTGCTTCCACTGCTGAAGATTGTGCAGGATACTTAGCCTCTATTGGTTGTGTTAATTTAACTAGATGAATAGTCTCAGTCAGATATAGCTTCTTGCTTATCTCACCTGGCTACTGCTCATTTGGTCCCATGGTTGCAGTTGGCTCCCTTGTGGCGTTGTTCCCTTGGGAACATGTTTGTGAAGCTCTTCTCTCCTTGTTGTGGATTCAGGTGGAGTCCTTTTCTGGGTTGCTATCTGTTCGTTATCAAAGAATAAATTGACTCTGCTCTGGCTCATATGGGTTCAAATACTGAAGATTTCCTTATTAAAACTATTTTAGACAGTAGAAATCTAATACATCTAACCATCCAACATGGAGAAAGACCTGCCAAGAGAAAAGCCATTTCCAGATGTTTTCATCATGAGTGTTCCTTTCCTCCTTACCACTCTTCCTTCCCCCCATCACCTTAGCTAAAATTATATTTTCAGTGCAGAAGAAGAGATCTTACTTTGGAACAGAGAGGAGAACCACTCCAACCTAACTAGCACCTTCAGGACTTATATCTTGGAACCTTATTTCCCAGTCAGTGAGTCCTGTATCTCTGCCCAAGAGCTCTATATAACTGGAAACTGATTAATTTTCAACTGGGGATCCTGAACATTTGAATTCATTTCAGGGAAGTCTATCATAAAAACCCCACACGATTGTATTAGTCCATTCCCTTGTGGTATCTGTGATGCTCCAGCATGCTTTGTATCTGCTTTTCTTTTTTGACATTTCATAATTCTGTATTTAGCGGACATCAAGAAAATGCAAAAAAGAGAATTTTCATGTAAAAAGTAGAACAGAAAAACCTTTATTATGTACAACTTGCTATAACCCCACCAAAACCCCCCAGTATGCAATAAATTTAACACATTACTTTCAAAGCTGTACTCCCTGTCTGTGTTTCCTTTGGTATTCCCTTCAGTTCTCTTCTGTGCATTTAAAAATGCTTTCAATAACCTTTTCTGTCTATATTCTTTTGTTTTGGCAACCCTATTCCTGCCTCCCCTCTCAGTTGTCCCCTCAGATATGGAAAGAAAAATGTACTCCATACAACAAATATTCTCAGTTAAGAAAAAACAAATCCACACATTTATAATGTCCAAAGTAGTATGTCTCTTTTTATACACTTAGTCTATCACCCTTCAGTTAGGAGGTAGGTAGCTTCCTCATTATACCTCTTGAGCTGAGGTTGGGTTTTTGCATTGATTAGATTTCATAAGTGTTTTGAAGTTTATGTTTAAAATGTTGTCACTGTATCAATCATTCTCCTAGTTCTGTCGCATTTGTTCTGGATTCTCCTTGTTTTGTATTCAGGTGGAGTCCTTTTCTGGGCTGCTACCTGTTCCTTATCAAAGAATAAGTGGATTCTACTCTAGCTCATCTGGGTTCAAATCCTGAAGTAAACATTTATTAAGTTCCTACTATATACCAGGTACTGTGCAAAGAGCTTTGGATACAAAAAAATGGCAAAAGATAGTCCCCACCCTTGAGAAACTCACGAACTATTGGGGAAGCTGATCAGCAGATAAATACATACAGATATATTCTGCTTTCTCCATTCTTATCATTTCAAAAGTATCCCAGATTTCTCTGAAAATATCACTTTATTAATATCTCATGGCAGAGATCTGCTTTTCAAATTAATCTAAGGCAGCTTCAAAGCTAAGGGTAGGGGGCAAGGCCATTATTGATAGTCTCCTGCCTAGCACCATTCTGGCATTTTATACATAAGTGCCAATAACACCTTTTCATTCTCCTCTATAGAAGTATTGGGGCCGAATAGAACAAAGAGTTTCAGGCAAAGAAAATTATATTTAAAATGATATTAAACTAATTGATAGCTTCATTTAAAATTTTTCTTTTATTCCACTTGAGACTATTTGTGGAAAGTAAAAAAGTAGTAAGGTTGTTTGGTTCTATGCACCACAGACTCATGGGCCATATCCCAAGAATTCTTTCTACTATTCAACAAATAATCTGCTCAACCTTTATCAACTCTATCTATCTCATTCCCCATAGTAGCTCTTCCAAATCTTTTCTTGTCCCTCTTGCTGCCAACCCTAGCCCCACAGACCTCAATTTATAGCTCAGCAGTCTGAACATAGCAAGAGCTGAACAAATATTTCTTTAATTGTTTGAGTTGATTGAAGAAAAAAAATTGAAGAATGTTAAGATTATATCTACCTGTTTTTACTCTCTATCCACTTCTTTATCATCCTTGTCATTAGGTTATCGTTAATAAAAAATTTGTCACAAAATTCCATTAAAAATTTTAGTAGTCTGTGGATGCTAACAATATTTTGAGTCTGTGAATGTGTGACCTACATATTTGAATTCCTAAAAATACATATTCCAAAAACTACAATTTGACAAATTTTCTATCATATTTATAATCCATAATGTGGAGTGAACTGTGGCTACCATAAAAATCAATAAAGAGGAATCAACAGGAATTTATGTAAATAAGCCTGATATCAAGTAATCTATTTCCAGAAAAACACTGAACAAATCTATCTGGATTGCTTTGCCACATAAACACTTAATGGTATTTCAGAGAAGAACAAATGGTGGTTTGTTCATATGTAGTATGTTAAGACTACTGCTGTCAATTGCTAGGAAATGTACACGTTTTGAAAATGTTTTCTGAGGTTTGGCTGTAGATTTAAAAAAAACAACATTTTAATACTCCTTGACCTACATTGGTATTTATACTCAGTTGATGTTAATACTGACACAATTAAAATGTTGAGAGCTCTTGAACTGATTTTAGTTCTGGAATGAAAAATAACATGAAAGAACAATTGTGCCCTTAACTGGCATTCTCTGCTTAAGTCTAGAGTTTCAAATCTGAGGAAAGACTAGTACGCTAATGCATTGTTGGTAGAGCTGTGACTTGTACTAACCATTTTGGAAAGCAATTTGGAATTAATTATGCTAATAAAATAATGCATTGACTAAAATGTTTACACCCTTTGACCTAGAGATCCTTCTGCTAGACTTATGCCCTAAGGAAGTGAGAGAGAGAGAACAAGATCACAGGTACACCACAATATTAATATTAACACATTTTGTAGATGCAAAAAACTAGAAGTAAAGAAGTTGTGCATTAACTGGGAAATGACTAAACACATTTTGGTACATGAACATAAACACCATAAGAAACAATGAATGTTTCAGAGAAGCATAACAAGATTTATGTTGACTTGAAAGGTGGTGACTTCTGTCTCTCTGAATGTCTTTATAAAGACTTTGAATGACCCCTTAGTAGGTGTAGGGATGCTTTTCAGGTGCGGGATGTACTAAATATTTGAGATCCTATCCAATTCCAAAATTCTGATTCAGTAACTAGTGTGTAATAAAATAAACAGAAATAAGAAAACAATATATACAATGACAACAAATTAAAAGAAAAGAAAAAAAGCCTTGGAATGATAATGCCCAGGCTTAATTCCAGAGAAGAATGGGAAAAAATGAATATTCTCCCTTTTATATTTGTATAGTCTTCTTTTTGTATACCATAGTGAAAGATAGTAAAATCCACTCTTTTCTTTCTCCTTTCTTCCCTAGTATATTCTCTTTTCTTTTTTCTCTTAGCATCATCAAGATACAACAAAACCACATCTCAGGCCATCTGTTTTGTTTACCCCTTCTATGATCTTTGAGAACATTAAGGTCCCAATGGGATACTTTTTTCTTCTTTCCCTATTAGAATACAAATTCTTTTTCATTGTATGGCCATTTTCAATTATTCAAACATATACACACAAATATATGCACATATATATTTGTATATACTTATACATGCATATGTGTGTATGCATACACATGTATGTATGCACGTAAATACATATATCTGTGTTTCTCTCTTGTGTTTGTCTTTCAGGTCACTCAGCTCTCATATCTTCATTAGGAGAATTTGGAAGTCTTATAATCTATTAAATGACTATTTTCCCCTGTAAGATTATACTCAGTTTTGCCAGGTATATTATTTTCAGTTTTAAGCCTTTACCTTTTACCTTATAGAATATCATATTCTTTGATTTCTTTTTCTTTATAGTGATAGTTTCCAAATCTCATGTGATCCTGACTGTAGTTCCTTGGTACTTGAATTCTTTCTTTCTAACTCTTTGCTATATGTTTTCTTTGACCTAAAAATTCTGGATTTTGGTTATGACATACCTGGAGGTTTTCATTTTGCCATTTCTTTTAGGTGGTAACTAGTACATTCTTTGTATTTTCACTTTTCCTCTCATTTAAATAGGTCTGAGTAGCCTTTATTCAAAATTTCTTGAAGTATGATGTCTAAACTTTTATAAAGTTGAAGTTTCAGGTAGTCAAGTGATTCCTAGATTATCCTTCCTTGGCACTTTTTCCAGGTCATCTGTTTACATAGGTGATAATTTACATTTCTGATATTTTTTCAATCTTTGATTTTGTTCTTTAGTTTTTTGTTGTTGCAAGGAATCATTGATCTCTGTCTGGTCCAACATAGTTTTCAAGAAATCTACTTTTTATTCTCTTTCCCATTCTTTCCTTGAGAGCTCTCATTTCATTTGTACAATTACTTAAAAACTCTTGCTTTATTTCTTCCATGGGTTGTAGTAGAGTTTGTGGAGAGTGGTTTTTTAGTTTAGTTTTTTTTGTGTGGTCTTGCTTTAGGGGATGTAGATTTATTCTTCTTCTGATTTGTGTCTTCACTGCCTTCCTTCGAGTCTCAGCTAAAACACTGTTTTCTTGTTTTCAATTAATGCTAATACTTTTCCTCTGATATTTCCATTGTTTCCTGTGTATATCTTATCCTTGGCTCCCTGTTACCTTCAGGATCAGATATAAAATCTTCTGTTTACTTTTAAAACCTTTCATAACCTGATCCCTTCCTGTATTTCTAGTTTTCTTATACCTTCCTCCCTAGTCTAGAGTCACCCAGGGACTCTAACCTCCTTGCTGTTTCTCACACATAATTCTCTAAGCTATGGTCCTACCTCTTTGATTATATCCAATTTATCCTGGATATATTTTTATCTGTAAAGTTTACATATTGACCCTACCATTAGTGTGTGAGCTCCTTGGGGACAAGGACTGACTTTGCCTTTTTTTCTTTTTTGTATTGCTGGTGCTTAACACTGTGCTTGGCACATGGTCTTATTAAATACTTGTTAGCTTGACTTGACTTGTGCCAGGTCCAGGCTCTGTGTACTTCTGGAAGGAATGGTGGTCTCTTCTTCTTGATACTGGCCTCCTAGGCTTTCCATGAACAAGGTATTCCACCTCAGGCATTTCCAATGGATATACCACATGTCTGCAATACTCCCCCTCCTTGACTCTACCTATGACTTCTCTGGCTTCCTTCAAGTACCAATTAAAATCCTGTCTTTTACCAAAAGTCTTCCCCAACCCCTCTTAATTCTGGTGCCTTCTTTTGCTAATTATCTCTTATTTATTTTTCGTTTCGTTTTGTTTTGTTTTGCTTTTTGGATGGGAGAAGGTAGGGCAATTGGGGTTAAGTGACTTGCCCAAGCAGTAAGTGTGTCAAGTGTCTGAGACCGGCTTTGAACTCAGGTCCTCCTGACTCCAGAGCCAGTGCTCTATTCACTGTGCCGTCCCTCTTATTTATCTTCTATATAGCTTGCTCTGTATATATTTGTTTGCATACTGGCTTCCCCATTGAATTATATGCTCTTTGAGGACAGGACCTGTCTTTTATCCCTTTTTGTGTTCCCGCTGCTTAACATAGTGCCTGACACATAATGGGTACCTGATAAATGTTAATTGAGGGCAATAGGGGCCATGGTGTATAGAGTGGCAGGTATGAAGTCAGGAAGACTCCTCTTCCTGGTGTCAGATCTGGACTTGGGCACTTACTTAGCTGCATGACTCTAGGCAAGTCATTTAACCCTGCTTGCCTCAGTTTCCTCATCTGTAAAATAAGCTGGAGAAGGAAATGCCAAACCTCTCCATTATCTTTACCAAGAAAGCCCCAAACAGGGTCATTAAGAGTTGGACACGACTAAAATGACTGAACAACAACAACAAAATATTTATTGATAGATAGACTCTTTGTTACTGATCTGTATCATTTGGGGAATGAATAATGAGAACTGTGTTCTTTCAGAACCTCAGAAGAGGCTGATGTGGTCTGTGCTGGGGATGACATAGGGATGGGAGGGTGCAGACAGCATCAAGGTTAGTGTCTGTGCTAGGGGGAGTACCCTGACTGCTTCCTTCCAAATCCAAGTCACCCAGCCTT
>NW_027186546.1:7942875-7963500 GCF_028583685.1 Petaurus breviceps papuanus | reverse complement strand
CAGATCACATGTGGCCAGGCCACACAAGTAGAGTAGACTGATGTTATGTTATGGTGTAGACTGCTATCACTGGGACTTCTCCCTGAATGTCTCATGTGGCATGCAGTCTCTCATGGGCATGTAATTCATCTCCACTGGAGCTGGTACCTCTGCTAGAAATTACTCCTTGCTTGTCTCCGGTGGTCATTGCTTGACAGTGCACAGCTGGTCTGCTTGTTGCTGCTGGTGTGGTTCCACTGGGTGTAAGGCTATGAAGCTTTTCTCTCCTTTCTCTTTCTGCTTTCAGCTGAAATATTCATCTGGGGATGTTTTATCTTTCTCAGAGGAGGGATAGTGTGTTCTGTATTTCTATTTTAGTTTAAAATGCATTGACTTTTTCTACTATAGCATTTTTATAAACACAGAAAACTCACACACCTAGTCAAGGGACAAAGGGGGAAAATCGTCCACAGTTTTCTCTTGTTGCTGAACAGCAGGGTGGAAGGGAGACTTTGTTTCTCAGTGCCTTAGCTGGAAAAGTAGAATGGGCTGCTCTTCCCCAGAGGAAAATTCCTTTAGAAACAGTCACCCAACCTAGCTAAGACCCATAGACTTCAATCTGATTTTAATACTACTAATAATAATATTTATATAGTGCTTCAAGGTTTGCAAAGCACTTTACATAGGTTAACTCACTCGATCCTTGCAACAATCCTGTGAAATAAATGCTCTTATTGTTCCCTTTTTACAGATGAAGAAACTGAGGCACAGTTAGAGATGCCAAGACACAAGGTTAAGTAACTTTCCCAGGACCACACAGTCAGTAAGTTTCTGAGGCAAGATTCAAACTCAGGTCTTCCTGACTCTACATCCCATACTCTATCTGCTGCTCCACTTAGCTTTTTTGCCCATTCACCATGACTCCTGGGCTATTCTTTCTCTCACATTATAAGTATTCACTGTAATATTTATAGCCTATGGACATTCACAGACATTTTTCCCTCTCCTTTCTTTTCATTTAAATTTTTTTTATTAGACTTTCAAGACTCCAGGCAAATACTATATACTCTTGATAGTATTTTATGTGAATTCTATAACTGGCCAGGAGCCCATCACTCCTATTTTTAAAATTATGGTCCTTAAGTCCAAATTCTATTCTCACATAATTGGTTGTTATCCTTTGTTCTCAAAGAGGACCAAAGTGACACCACCATGCTAGAGTCAAGTGTCAGTGTGTCTGACTGTGGCTGATCAGACCAATCCGAGCTCAGAATGCTCTACCACAGGTAGGGCAGAAATAGTCCGTGTGAACACTTGGGGTGGGAACTCCAAATTTGTACATCCTGCGTTTCCTTTGAGCTGTCTCAATTCTGCTTTTCTCATAGAGCATAGCACCTTCTCCATTGTGGGCACACTGTGCTGAGTGTTCCTGTACCATTGTCTCCCATGTCACACAATCAGTTCCAAAGTTCTTAAGAGAGACCTTGAGAATGTCCCTGTATCACTTCTTCTGACCACCATGTGAATGCCCTGTGTGAGTTCTCCTTTTTGGCAAGTGTACATTTTACATTTGAACAACATGGCCAGCCCATCGGAGTTGCGTTCTCTGAAGCAGAATTTGAATTGTTGGCAGTTTAGTTCGAGTAAGGACCTCAGTGTCTGGTACTTTATCCTGTCAGGTGATCTTCAGAATCTTCCTAAGACAATTCAAATGGAAGCGATTCAGTTTCTTGGCATGGCACTGACATACTGTCCAGGTTTCACAAGCATACAACAATGAAGTCAACACAATGACTCTCAAAATAGTCTTACTTATTACTTACTTGTTAAACAGCTGTTTATTTCCCAGATCTACATTTTTTCTTCGTCACTCTTGCTTTATATCGAAGGCAGTTATAAACAACAACAACAACGACAACAAAAAGCAACAACCTAGTGTCTTGTCTAAGAACTCAATTCTTAGCAAAGCTTTCTAGATCCTTCAAGAAGTATCTTTGTACTCATGTGTATGACCAAAGGTGAGTTATATTATCAGCTTTGATAAATCTTGGGCAACTAGAGAGCACCAGCCCTGGAGTCAGGAAGACTTGGGTTCTAATTCAGCCTCAGACACTTACTGTGTGACTCTGAGCAAATCACTTAACCCTGCTTACCTCATCTGTAAAATGGGCTAGAGATGGAGATGGCAAATTACTCTAGCATCTTCACCAAGAAAACCCCAAATGGAGTCATAAAGAATTGGAAACGAGAATACAACTTCCCTAAACCTTGATAAATCTAGGGAGTTTTCCTTGTCATATCCTGGCTCTATGCCCAAGACAGAAAGCAGACCTTCTATTACTAGGTCAATAAGGAAGTAAATTCTTCAGTATCCATCATCTGCAATCACTCACCATTGCCTTTCTTCTGCATCTGAAACTTAGTCTGTGATTTCTCACTTGATGTCAGCTCTGGATAATTATCATTATTTCCTCGTAGATAACTAGCTTCTTCCCTTTCAGAAGGGTCAGCTCCATTCATTTTGGGAAGATCCTCATATGGTCTTCATGAATTGACTACAAGTCAAATAGTTTCTTTCTTTCTTTGGCTGTTGGTCCCTATCTCAGCTTCTTGGTTGACTGAGATGGAGAAAGCTGTAGCATTATAATCAAGTCCCACCACAAAAAGATTGAAGAAAATGCTGAAGCATTCATGGTTTTGCTTTTGTTCTCATGTTTTTGTGTTAATGCTTAGTCACTGTATTGAGAGTTATCTGTAATTCTTCTCTTCCTACTTAAAACATTTATATTTCTTTCTTTTTCACCTTAATGCCAAATATTCGCCCTTATCCTGCTATCCTGCCCTTTCACAACAATCTTTTGTGCTCATTCTCCTATCATTAATCTTTAATACCCACTTTTTTTGGCAAAATAATCAGGGTTAAGTGACTTGCCCATGAGTCACAAATGTCTAAGACTGGATTTGAACTCAGGCCCTCCTGATTCTAGGACCTGTGCTCTATCTACTGTAAGACCTAGCTGCTCTTTATCCCCCTTTTAAAATTTGCCACCTCTACATACTAGAAGCAGTTAATTGGCATGATGGATAGAGCATCTGGCCTGAAGTCAGAAGACTCGAGTTCAAATCTAGCTTCTGATATTTCCTAGCTATGTGACCCTGGGCAAGACCTATTTGTCTCAGTTTCTTCATCTGTAAATTGGGGATAATAATAGCACCTCTCTCCCAGAGTTGTTGTGGGGATCAAATTAGATAAGGATTATGAAGTGCTTAGCACAATGCCTGACACATAGTAAGTGCTATATAAATGTTAGCTATTTATTAATATTATTATCATTATTATATTAACAGTGTCCCAAATGGTGGCAATATTAAAAAAAAACAATACAAGTGATGGATTAGAATAGAACAATAGTTGAAGCATTATGATTTTCAAAGATTTTTTAAAAACTTCTTTGAAGTCTATTGTCCAGCTAACAACATGATACATCAATGTAATGAAATATTATTGTACAATAAAAATTAAAAAAAATATACGAAGAATATAAGGAAGTATGGGAAGACTTACGTAAATGATGTCAAGCAAAGTAAGCAGAAACAGGAAAACCACACAATGTCTGCAATGGGAAGAACCAAAAAAAATGAACCTAAATTCTATGTAATTATAATGAACAAGCTTGGCCTTGGAGAACTGAAAAAAAATGTCCCTTTCTTTCCTCTTTGCAGAACTGGGCATCCACAAATGTTGTGTGTGGTTGTGTTGGGGTTGAGTGGTTTGTCCTTCGTTCTTGAAGAGGGCCATGACATAAGGGAGGTGATGCCATGACTTGCAAATGAATTATATTTAAGTGAGGGAGGGCTGTGTAGTTACCAGCCTCACTTTCTCCTCCAGAGTCATCTGGGTCCAGTGGCCAGATATAGGTCAGGACAACTGTAAATGGACCACAACATAATGGGAAACCTTGGCCTTTTTAAGCTAAGGTCTTTTAAGCTAAATTCTCACTTTGAGGCAATGCCCATTCAGTGATTAGGGAGGGCTATTTAAGAAGAGAGTCAACCTACCCCCACCTCACCTTTCTTGCCTTTTGGCATCTAGTACCTCTTCCTTGCCTCTCTGCTGATCCCTGTGTACACTTGAACCAGCGACACTGACCTCCTTGTTTTTCTTTACATAAGACATTTCATCTCCTCATTCTGGGCATTTTCACTGGCTCTCTCCATCTGTCCCACATCTGCAATACTCTCTTTCTTCATTTTGAACTTCCTTCAAATACAAGCTAAAATGCCACTGTCTCTAAGCAGCCTTTCCTGATCCCCTCCAGTGCTGGTGCTTTCTCTCTGACTGTGCCATACAATTTATCCCATATAAATCTTATTTGTACAGAGTTGTTTTCATGTTGTCTCTCCTATCAGACTGTGAACCCCTTGAGATTAATGAATGCTTTTGCCTTTCATTGTATTTTCAGTACTTAGCATAGTGGTTGGCATATAGTGGATGCTTAAGAAATGTTTATTGACTGAATAACTATAAGGTTGGCTTTATTCGGTCTTTTCAGTCATGTCCAACTCTTGATGACCCCATTTGGAGGTTTCTTTTTTTTTTTTTAAAGCAATTGGGGTTAAGTAACTTGCTCAAGGTTATGGCCAGTTTTTTTTTGTGTGTGTGTGGGTGTTAAGTGTCTGAAGCTGGAACTGATCCTGGGTCCTCCTGACTCTGGGGCTGGCGCTCCTACTCGCTGCGCCACCTAGCCGCTCCTGGAGGTTTCTTGACAAAGATACTAGAGTGGCTTGCCATTTCCTTCTTCAGCTCATTTTGCAGATGAGGAAACTGAGGCAAACAGGGTTGTGACTCACCCAGAGTCACGAAGCTATTAAAGTCTGAGGCTGAATTTGAATTCTAATCTTCCTGACTCCAGGCCCAGTGCTCTATCCACTGTGCCACCTAACTACCCCTAAGCTTGGCTAGTATGTAATTAATTTTTTTTCAGCTTCTGTAATTCATAAAAGATGGAGAGAGATTGTGATCTGCATTGGTAGAGGGTGAATCCACACTATTGAAATCACAGATCCTTGAAGTAAGAGTCTGTTAATTATGAAACCTCATTAATCTTAGTATATATGCACATCCACACAGAGACTAATTAATTCATGCACTTATTAATGTGCACAGTCTGTAGTTGTCAGACTCCTGTTGAAGGAGTCTTATCCTCCACTAAAAGACAGACAGATATGTTGGAAGGAACACCAAGTTTGCAGTCAGAAGACTTTGATTTGATTCTCAGCTTTGCTATTGTGTGACCTTGGGCAGGTCACTTCACACTCTTGGTCCTCAGTGTTCCTCACATGAAAAATGAGGAATTTAACTACATGATATCCAAATTTTCTTTCTTCTCTAAAATCCTACAATCCTATGGCAATGCCAGGAAGGTACAATAGAGTTGCTTCTGACATTACTAACTTTTTATTTCTGTGTCTCCATTTCTTCAACTTCTGTGAGTCCATTCTATCCCAACCACTCACAGAATTCTGTATACGCTAAGTATCATCACCACAAACATAAGGGAGGCTTCTTGACAAACACACATTGTAGACCTAGTGGGAGAAGGTCAAGGATATCACCAAAAGACATGTGTGCCCATGCAATATCAGTGGAAAGCCACCTCTACGTCGGGGTCTTGGCCACATGTATGCTATATGTTCATGACTCCATATATAGGACCCCAAATTTTCCTCATGTGTGTACCTACCCATGTGTGTGTCTGGGCCATACATGTTCCCTATACATGGGATTCTCTATGCATGTTCCTTATGCATGTTAAGCATTCTCTGACTGATGGTGTGTGTTTGTATATTATGCCCCAGATTTATTGTGTAAATATGTCATTAAAATACATTTTTGCGATGGGCTTTTTTTTTTTTTAACCAAGGGCAGGTTCCCATCAGAAATCTCTCTTTGATTAAGCCTAGAAATATCCTTATGGTTCCCGGTTTAATGTCCTGTTGATAAAATGTACACAATCATCAATAGTTTAAGATCTACCTTTTGAACAAATTTCCAGGAACTTCCTAGGTCTAGACCCCCACTCCAAGGTTTCACGCACCCAAATTATTCTGTTCGCCCTTGACAATGAATGAGAAAAGGGAAAAAGACATGGGAACAAATGCTATTCAGATGATAAGGTCTTCTTCACTAGATGTAGTCCTGCCTTTATATATGTGTTTAGTAATAAGCCACATTACATAAGTAAGCAAGGTAATATGAAGAGAGTAAGCTCAAAAAATCAGGGAAAGCTTTATGTACTAGGTGTTATCTGAATCAAACTTTGGAAGAAGCAAAACAGTTTTATATTCTTTGTATGTCTAGGCAAGGTTGCAGTCAACCCTAAGGAAGAGCTGTACAGATGAACGGTGCCATCACGAGTGCTTTTTGTCATTATGCAAGGTTGATGACTGGAGAAAAAAAATGCTAATGAAGACCCTCCCCCCACCAAAAAAGTCAGAAGTGATATTGTTCTTCATAATTTTCAGAGCCTGGTAAAATGATGTCTTTTCTGCCTATTCTCCAGTTCTGCCATGCACATTTCCTTGGAGGCTTGGTAGAGTGGGAATATACACATTAATTAGCCCCAGCTCCCCAAGTTTCTGGAGGCTTTTAACCTTGGAAGGAAGTTTCTTCTACCAAGAGCCCATGTAGCTGAAAGGCAAGAAAAATGTTGAAAAACAGGCAAGAGTGAATTTCATCTGCTTCCTCAGCTGCAAGACTGGTTCTTCATGCTCCTGCTGTCAAACAGGTAGAGAACTGGGGCCTGAGACTGTCATTGGGAAGGCAAGTGGAACTGCAACCTTGCTGGAAGGTGCGGAGAGAACTAACTGGACGAGTCAGCAGATTGGGGCTGGAGATCCTAATGGAATCTGTGTCATAGTACTGATTTACCCCTGCTTCCTAGGAGCACTACCTAGCAAACCTGCAGTTCCTGTTATTCATCCAACTATTCTACTTACCATTTTCTGGTAGGAAAGTATTCCAGTATCTTAATTATGGTCTGCAAGTGGAATCCAGGTCTTAAAAAAAGCTTATATTGCATTCTCAAGCTATTTGAAATTACTCTTAAAGTGTACGGGCATTTACAAAACTTTTTGTTCAAGACTCCAAATGCGTGGTTAGAAACAGAGAGGAGTCCCTCCAAAAGGGACTGGAGAGTTTGTTCATTTCAGGCTCATGTGGGAACAAGCAAATTTAGTAATCCCTAAGATATCTATCTATACCTTGGATTGCTTGAGTCTGAAAAATCACTTAGTGAGGAAAGGATCCCCAAACAATGGTGGAGTAGAGTGTGTTTGTTCAGTTAACAACACCTTGCATCCAGTACGTAACTCTGTTTTGGCTACATTCATGGCAGCCTACTGCCCTATGTTTCTATTCATAATTCCTGTAACTACTCACAACAGAATTCCCTTTCTTGGCCACTATTTCTTTCTATTTGATATATCCTCTATTAAAGAGGTGTCACATTTATGTTTGTATCCCCAGTACTAGGCACAGTGTCCAGTGTATAGCAGGTGCTTAATAAATGCTTGTTGCTTAGGATTTTTTTGACATTCTAGTAAGAGGACTGATTTAGTGGTGGTAGTTGTCTGGTTCTTCTTTTTTCTTTTAAATTTATTTTTAGTTTATAACATTCAGTTCCACAGGTTTTTGAGTTCCAAACTTCCTCCCCCTCTCTCTGCCCCCCCCAGATTATGCAATCTGATATAGGTTCTACATATACCTTAACATTAAATAGTTTCACAACAGTCAAGTTGTAAAGAAAAATTATAACCAATGGAATGAACCACAAGAGAGAAGAAACAAAACAAAAAAGAAAAAAACAAAAAACAGAGCAAATAGTTTGCTTCAATTTGCTTTCAGACACTGTAATTCTTTCTCTGTATGTGGATAGCCTTTTCCGTCATGAATCTTTTGAAGTTGTCATAGAACCTTGCATTTCTGAGAAGAACCAAGTCTATCAAAATTAGTCATTACAGATACAACATGTCTGTAATTGTGTACAATGTTCTCCTGGTTCTGCTCCCCTCACTCCGCATCAGGTCATATAAGTCTTTCCAAGATATTATGAAGTCCATCTGCTCCTCATTTCTTATAGCGCAATAGTATTCCATTACGTTCATAACTTTTTAGCCATTCCCCAATTGATGGGTATCCTCTTGATTTCTAATTATTTGCCACCAAAAAAAGAACTACTATAAATATTTTTGTACATGTGGGTCTTTTTCCCACTTGTATGATTTCTTTGGGATACAGCCCTAGAAGTGATATTGCTGGGTCAAAGGGTATGAACATTTTTATATTCCTTTGGATATAATTCCAAATTACTCTCCAGAATGGTTGGATCAATTCACAACTCCACCAATAATGCATTTGTGGTCCAATTTTCCTACATCTTCTCCAGCGTTTATAATTTTCCTGTTTTGTCATGTTAGCCAATCTGACAGGTGAGATGTGTTATCTAAGAGTTGTTTTGATTTGCATTTCTCTTATCAATAGCAATTTAGAGCATTTTTTCATATGATTATAGATGTCTTTATTTTTTTCCTCTGAAAACTGTCTGTTCATATCCTTTGACCATTTATCAATTGGGGAAAGTCTGGTTCTTCTTCACTTCAAAGCAGTAATAAAGGTTCTAAATTAGGTAAAGAACAAAGCACCCAAACTGGGTTGGGGTGGGGAAAGGAGAGGAGAAATTCTCTTAGGAAAAACTTTGCAGGAAAATTAAAAAGAAGAATGAAGAAATGACTAAGCAAAACAGATGTCTCAACATAACAAATAAATTGTATGGAAGAAAAGAAAACAAGGAAAACTCTCCAGAAGACAAGCATAATAAAACTTTGATAATTAGGCCCCCACAGAGAAGCTGGACCAAATTCAAGAGCCTTGAGTGGTTAAAAGTCAGTAAAAGATGTATAAGAACATCTGTGATATTTGAAATGGACATAAGATATTGAAAAGGCAATCTAAAAGGATGAACGTGACAGTTGACAGCTTAGAACATTTAATGAAAAAATACTAATAAAGTAGAAGATTCTCCAAGGAATAGAATGGCTTATATAAAGCAAGAAAAATGCAAATACAGAGCAAATAACAAGATAAAATATTAAAATAACATGTCTAGAAGAAGACTTAAGAATTCTATAAACCATAGTAACAGAGATTGGTGAGATAATCTGAGAAATATTGATGTTCAAAAACAAACAAAAAACCTAACATGAATAAAGAAAGGATCTGAATACTATATTCCAGGAAGTTTTTTAATACAATATTCTAAATATTGGAGAGGGTACCTTTCATAGTAATAAAATCCACAGGATACTGTCTAAAAAAGAACCTGAAGTATAACTCACCTACTGGCTTTTTCAGGAACTTCTAGGAATCTTTCCAACACTTTTGGTTTCAAAATTACTAGAATTCTTACTTCCAGATAAGTAGTATACTACTGTACTTTTTACAATTACCACAATACTTAACACAGTGCCATACATAAAACAGGCATTAAATATATTTGTTGAATATGTTACTAAAAAGGAATGTTAATATCTGAAAAACAAAAACAAAACACCAATCTAAATCACACAGGGTTAGTCAATAATAATGAGAAATTAAAGAAGAAACTAGAAAACATTCTACCGATAAACAAGACACATAAACCTGCACCCCCAAATTCCTCAGGGTGAAAAACTGAACACAGACCTACATGAGATGAAAGAATTAAATGCTGTCAGAGGATTTAAATTTAATTGATTTAATTTTCTTTTCAAGAAAGAAAAAAAGAACTGAGCAAGGTTTGTGATGTGGAAATTAACCTCTTTTTTTAAACCATAAAAGTTTAAAAAGTTAAAAAAACATTTCAGGAGGTGAATAAATGATGATTCAATGATTGCATGTCATGAGAAAAAAGGAATGGCTAATATCTTTTTAAAAATACCACATTGTGTAAAAATCATGCAGAAAGAGAATAGAAGGGGAGAGAGTAAGATAGAGTGACTCACTACTTCTTAAAATAAGTGCCATAGATGCATTTCAAATGTGTGCAGTGGTATAAATAGGTAATAGGAAATAGGAGGTAATAGGAAAGTGGTAAATCTGAAATCTTATTCTTTTTTAACTAACTAGCAAAATATAGGAAAGATTCTATAAATAGAAGTAGAAGTGGAATCCCAGTATTTGAGTTTGAGGTGTGTGTGTGTGTGTGTGTGTGTTGAAAGTGGGATTGAAGGATATCTCTGTGTAAGTGCAGGCATTGGGTGTTTACAAATACCTTGTGCTGTATCTTGTGCTAATTTTTAAAAGCAATTTAGCAGAATATGAAGGAGGAGAAGCCTTATTTAACAATTATAATTTTGAAGGGAATAAAATTGATACTACTTCAGTTAATTCCAAAAATGTAGGAATAACCACCATGATTTCACATAAAACAATCATAGAGATTAATACCCAAACTTCATTTTCTTCATCTGTAAAATGAAGGATTTGAAATACCTGGCCTTTGAGTTGACTTCCTACATTAAATTTAGGAAAGCATTAGAGACAAGCTAGGAAATAACCTTATACCCAAAGGTTCTATAGATAATGAAACAATATCAATATTAAACATGCATGTTCTAAATGACATAGTCACTAAGTATTTAAAGAAAAGCCTAGCTGAAATGCATAAAAAATTAAATTGTTTAAGACCATTCTTGTGGTAGGATTTAGCATTCTTTTCCCACAGTTGGACAGATTAGACCAAAGAACTGAATCAGGTCACAGATTGGATCTTGAAAAACATATATTAGAAATTAAATTTACTGTGAAACCATATCATGAAATGGATGGTCAATATAAGCAAGATTTCATTGATGGTACCTTATTTTAAGAAATAATAATTTATTCCATCTAATTCTTTCTTCTGTCTTCTAGGTGGTCTTCTGCCGGTTCTCTACAGCAATCTCTGCACAAATCCTAATCTTTTGTTTTCTCAAATTTATATCTTATAAAAAACATAAATAAGGAAGAACTATGTGAGTTTGATGAGTTAGACTATAGCACCAATAAAATACCATTACAGTGGATTATTACTATTTGAAATCTGATGTGGAAGAACAGAAGAGAAAGGGATTGAAGGTTTTTTTTAAAAAAATTATTCATTTCATGACTCTCACATATATACCTGCAGCCTAATCTTAAATATTAGAAAAGAGTCTTAGTGCAAGTAATCCCCAGTTTAGGAACAGATAATCTTTCAAAATTTCTTCTCAAGTCTCAAGTTACAATCTCAAGTGGTCCCTTGAGAGACTGAGTGCTCCTGAGATGGAGGTGATTTGTATCCTTTGGGGGTGGTGTACCATATGCTAACATTAAAAACATTTTCTTTTAGAAACAATGTGATAAATAGTGATTAAGTTTTCCATCTGAGTTCACAAAAGAATCTTTAACTCACAATATCTGTGAAACACAGTTTAACATGGACAGCAATGTGGTAGGGGAAACCATTTGTGTGACGGTGGGCTACTGTGTTAGACAGGTGCTTCTTTTGGGAGTAACATCCAGCTCTGATCCTTTTCTACTTTGTTTTTAGTGTTTTTCGAGGAAGACACAATTATTTTCATAATTTATCCTTGGAGATTGTGAAGTCAAAAGATGTAAGGGCAAAAGCAAGTCCCCAAACCCCAAATTCAGTGGAAGAGGTTGACTGAGAGCATACCTCTCTTGGTAGCTGGACAGAGTGTGCACATAGAAAGACTTGTCCTAATTCAGCCATGAGTGAAAATTGCACACTTGGTGGAGTAGAGTGAATAGAGAGAAGATTGAACAGCCACCTGATGAGACCCTCTTCCATGGTCTAATTGTTTAAAAGTTGGCATCATCTCTCTAGAGATGAGAACAAACAATGGGGAATGATGACAGTGGTGAGGAGAATCAAGAACTTTAGGCAATGAATGGCCTGGAGCTGTAGACAGTGAATAACTAGGAGCTGGATTCATGTAAGTGGTAGAATGATGAAGTACAAGTTGGATAAGAGAGCACAACAAGATGGAAACGGGGTACTGAGGCTGAATTGATGACAATAGCAATGGATTGGCGAGCTGACAGGAAATTGGTAGCATAGTTCTTTGGAGGAAAAGTAGAATTCCGTTAGAGGTTGAACAACTCTCTTGAATCTCAAATTGTTTCCCTTAACAGGAGACCAATATGGAAGTTAGTACTACAAGTTGAAAGGACTACATAGGTTTCTGAATGATAAGATGGAAACCCACCAAATGAGGTGATCCCTTGATTTTCCCTTTTTTGGGGGAGCCCTCAACAAGTGTAGAACTACAAATCACAAAGACTATATAGATCCCTAGAGAGGAGGCAGAATCCCAATGAAAAGGGTAGGAGAGATTACTTGGACTCAGGCTCAAACCCTTTCCTGAAACCTTTGGGTTTCAGTCAAAAGTGGTCCCTTGTGAGCCTGAGTGCTCATGAGGGGGAGGCGACATATCCCTTGGGGATGGGGTACCATATGTTGACATTAATTACTGGGCTTCAACTGGGTAGGGGTAAATGAGTCAGGAAAACATAAAAATGAATGTAAGTTCCTTAAGGTCAGAGATGGATTCATTTTTGCCATATTCCTAAAGCTTAGCATATTGTCTTTGCATATAGAAAGTACTTAATAAGTATTTGTTGAATGAATTAATACCTTTATCTTTAATGTCAGTGGGGAGCCTCTACAATAATACTGGACTAATTGTATTATGGAACATAATCTAACAATTGTTCTAGGGGGAAAAACAGAGAGGGGAAGGATTCCATTAGGAATTTACATTTATAGTCTTGTTCTAACTACAGGAAACCCTTATATATAACAAATCAATAGACCCATGAGTATACTCTCACCATCTGTCTCTCTGACTTTAAAGCTTGAAAACCTCTTTTAAACTCCTCTCCACCCTCCAATTTTTATTAGAATCACTTAGAGAATATCCATTTACAAGCCAGCTTCGATCCCAGACATGATCACTGATTGTCATTTTGGACAAGTACTACTTTGCTCACTATGGAAATGTGGTCACCCCTGTAGTGGAAATAGACAGCTGTTTAGCAGCTGCACAGCATCAATTCACAGCATGTTGGGATGGGAATAGAAAATGATGTGACCCAGTTGGTAATTTGAAGAAAACTCAGGTTGGTATAATGTAATTTAATTTCCCAAGCTGGAATTGACCCAGACAAACAGGTTTATAATACTGTAACATTTATTTTTGCCCTCAGCCCTATGTTCAATGTGTACACTGGAGGTATACAGGAAACAGGATACATAAGATCAGCATTTTTATTGCCTCTTAGCATAGATCACTGGCTATCCTGTTATTAAAAAAATAATAAATTCCTGAGATGAAATTTCCATAGGCCACTTTAGTAATTGATTTCCATATTTAGCAACCTGTTTTTAGATTTAACCTAAATCTCTCCTCCAATCAGAGTGTAATTCCTCTTGTACTATATTCAGTGGAGATGGAGAGAAACATACATTGTATGTTAACTCATCAGAGATCATCTTACCATCTTTCCCTTAACCAATTATGTTCCAACTTAGGTTTTTCTTTTGAAGCAGAGTTTGACGATAGACATCTCTCACTAGCTTATGCAAGATGATCAGCTCTTTATCACTGTTACTGGCTTATTTTTCTTATTCATTTTGTAATTCCAGGGTCTCTGTTAATCAAGAGGTATGTTCTGATATTTCTCTTTTAATTACTAAAATAGCAACATTTCTCTCATTAATTAATCAATTAGCTCTAAGCTCCCACTCCAGTTTATTAAATATTATTTAATAAACAGTAGACACTTCTTTTCCCTTAAGCTTTTATTCATTCCTTTCTATATTTCAAATCCCCTAAACTCCTAGGATTAAATCACTAATATCAAGATTTCTGTTTATGCTACTTATTAACAGTCTAACAACAGCAACAACAAAGACATAAATGATTATTTATAGTGTGCCACCTGGGAGATTGATCACAACCACAGTCATCTTTAACCATCACTACAACTGCTGCCTTCTAATTCTGGAAACACATTTTTACCATTTATTTCTCTCAGGAGTTCAATTAAAGTCTTTTTTTTTTTTCAAAAATCCTTACCATGGCTCTTTGAAAAATAAGGGTTAAACTCAGTTCTTTCAGGAAAAAGTTCTCTCAGTCCTTACTCCCCCATTGTTTCTTCAGCCATCACAATTTATTATAATCTCTCCATAACACCAATTAAACTCTTGGTCTTCTCACAGACTATTCCTTGTCTCCTACAGCTAGAGTAACAGTATCTATAATCTTTATGGAAGAAACCATTGGAGCTTGTTATAGCTTTTTTTTTTCAACCACTAAAATAATGTATCTCCTTCCTTTCTTCCTTTTACTCTTTATCTTCCTTCTCCTCTTCGGTCACCAATTCTTTCTGCTTTTCCACCACCATGTCCTCATCATGCTCTGATGCTTCCTCCTCTTCTTTTTCTTCCTCTCTCCTTTCCGTCCAAGCCTTCAGTTTATTTTATATATTAAATAGCCTTATAGTAATGACAGAGCCTGGGATCTGCAGCTAGAATATTAAAGAAGCTATTAGTGCTTTTTCCATATACATTTTTTTAAGTGGTGATTGAAGAAAAATTCATTGAAATATTTTAGTTAA
Source organism: Petaurus breviceps papuanus (assembly GCF_028583685.1). Classification (NCBI taxonomy): domain Eukaryota; kingdom Metazoa; phylum Chordata; class Mammalia; order Diprotodontia; family Petauridae; genus Petaurus; species Petaurus breviceps. The sequence continues at coordinate 7,948,820 of NW_027186546.1, read as the reverse complement.
AGAGACATTTGTGTCTAACTCTACTTTCAGTTCAGCTTTTTATATTTACGGTAATCTGAAATTCCATAGCCAGCATTCATTAAAGAGGTTTTGTCTAGAAAACATGGGGTCTCATTTTGCCTACTTTCTCCTTGCTAATCACTTTCCTAAGTCACAAGTTCCCTTCTGCTTTTTAATTTGTGACAACAAATGTTTAATTTTTATCTCTAGGGGAATCTACCCTTATGTTTTCTCCTCCTGAAGGACCTAAATTCACTGATCATCTTTAAGTGAAAGAATGTCTTACTGCTTACCAGCTGCTAGGGTAGTGGGATAAAAAGCAGTCACGAATTTTCATGGGATCATAGAATTGGGGGGTAGTCAGGTGGTGCAGTGGATAGAGTGCTGGGCTTGAAGTGAGGAAAACCTTAGTTCAAATCTAGCCTCAGATATTTACTGACTGTATGATCCTGGGCAAGTCACTGAACCTTATTTGACTCAATTCCATTTATAAAATGAAAGGGAAAAGGAAATGGCAAACCACTGCGGTATCTTTGTCAGGAAAACCCTAAATGTAGTCATAGAGTCAGACACAACTAAGAAACAACTCAACAACAACTTGCCCAATGTCACGCAACTATGGAATGATAGAGTCAGTTATTTAAACCCATGTCCTGTGACTCCAAATCCAGCGCACTTAAAGAAAAGCTGATTGCGGTAGTAGTGAGTTCCCCATCAATGCAGGTTTTTAATCAGAGAATGAATGAACTTTTAGGGATATTGTAGAGGAAGGAATTCTCTTGAAAAATGGTTTCCTACTGCTTACAAAGGGAATCATTTACCTCTCAGTGTGTAGAAACCTTGCGATACTGAGGATTTTAGGATCCTAGATTTAGAACTTGGGGACATTAAAGGCTATTTGATCAAACCCTCCCCATTTTTGAGATGGAAAAATCGGTCATTCACAAAGGTTAAAAGATTTGCCATTGGCCACCTAGCTAGTAAGTTTCAGAGACAGAATTTAAGGTTTTCCTGATTCCAATCCAGAATTCTGTCCAATGTGTCATACTAGTTCTCATGAATTAAACAAACAAAAAATAACCCCAAACCCCCATTAATTCTCTTTGAAGCTTCTTTCAAATTTCTTCTATTGAATTAAAAAAAACAGAGCTGAACTATTTGGATTTAAATGTCAAGAGTATATCATAGATGGACAAGTTCCAGCAAACAGTCCAATCTATTTTATAGGACATTATCTCATTGTGTGGCAAGCCAGGCCAGAAATAATTATTTCCATTTACTAAGTGAGGAACACAAGGCCAAGTAGCTTGTCTAGAACACTCATGTCAAAGGAAAGTAGGAAATTGGGGTGATTCTCTAATACTGGTGAAAGTGGAGATTATAATTTACAAAGTCTGTGCAAATCTGTATGGGAAGAGAAAATTTGTGTAACGGTACATCTATATACCATTGAAATTAGAGGACCCTTCTCCTTCTCTGCAAGCTTCAAAACAACTGGATATACATAAAGATCTAGTCTAAAAATCGCATTTTACAATTATACATATAGTGTAGACTCAGCTGTCTCTGTCAACCTGATACACGTTGGCAGATTGGGTCCTCAAAGACTTGCTCCTGCTTTTCTCATCAAGGTTTTAGGGGTAACCCTGAGAGATTGGAGTAGTCTATGGCTTTGTTCTTAAGCTCTTATCTCGTATACTTCAATATCAGTTAGCCACTTGATTTCTTCCAATACAAATTAATAATAATATTATAACTATAATACATACCACCATAATTATAATAATATTAGTAATAATTATATTAAATATATTATATTATTATATGTAATTATATAATTAATATATAATTATATTAAATATATTAATGATAATTAGCAATAATAATTATAGCTAGTTTTTATATAGCACTTTAAGGTTTCCAAATATATTATTCTTACAACCATCCTGTGAGATAGGTACTATTATTATCCCCTCATATAGAGGAGAAAACAAAGTCAGACAGAGGTTGAGTAACTTGTCCAGGATCACACAGTTAGCAAGTGTCTGAGGCTGGATTTGAATACAGACCTTTTTGACTTTAGGTCCTGCTCTCTTTACACTGAGCCATATAGCTATTGATGTTAGCCAAATATCAGTCAGCTTTTACAAGGGGATTTTTTTGCTGAGAAAAAATGGAAAGAACTAAAATAAAATATTCTACTCCTCCCTCTTCCCCCCCTCAAAATATCTGGGACATACTCTTCCTCTAACCTTCTCCAGATCTTTTTATAGGTGAGGAAACTGAGGCAAACAGCATTAAGTGACTTGTCTAGAGTCCTATGCTAGTAAGCTCCTATAGCTATTACAGAATATATACCTGTATAGCATCTATCTGTGGGCAGTTATGTGTCACAGTGGATAGAGTACCAGGCTTGGAGTTAGGAAGACTCACCTTCCTGAGTTCAAGTCTGAACTAGACACATACTGAGTATGTAACCCTAGGCAGGTCACTTAAGCCTGTTTGCCTCAGTTTCCTCATCAGTAAAACAAGGTAGAGAAGGAAATGTCACATCAATCCAGTATCTTTGCCAAGAAAACCCTAAAAGGGGTCACAAAGAGTAGAACATGACTGAAATGACTGAGAAACAAAAACTATCCAACTGTACACACATACATACACACACACAGTTGGTGTGTGCAAAATGTATGCCTTCCCAAAGTACTCCTGAAGCTTGACTCCTAAAACAGTTGCAGTAATGTTTCTGCTAGAATCATCTTTTCCTATGCTATGTGCATAGGCCCAAAGGTGACTCTATCTTGTTAAGCATTTCCTTGTCTTCCTCCTCCTCCTCCTCATCACCCACCATCATCAATCATCATCATCATTGTTTAATTGATTCCGTAATTCAATCAAAGATGTATTCTCACCCAACAAAGGCATGCATTTTATTAATTATACTAATTAGGATTTTGATATCAGGCACACCCCTTTGTATACACAGGAGGATACTTAAGTAGCTTGGCTGTAACTTAACTATTATGTAGCAATTTTAACCCAGGTTTTCTGACTCCAAATGTAGTGCTGTTCCCACTGTATTGTGAAGGTTTATAATAAATTCACAGCTAAGTTATCTGTTGTTCTTTAATCAAAATATTAGCTAATACAAATCTGATTTACTTCAGACTCCCCCGCCCCAACTACCTTGTATTTTAAATTAATAAGATTTTACTATATACAGTACTACCAAATGCTATGGAAACTATTAATAATACAAGTGTGCTCTTCTCTGTGACTGTTACCATGGCTGTTATATTTAGGGTATGAGGCAAACTAAATGCCAAGCATATATAAATAATACTCAATAACTCATCAATATTGCCAGATTAGAAATCTTCAAAACCTTTCAGAAAATGATGACTCTTCCTAAGCCCCCTGGGCACTCAAACCTTCTTTTCCTGGTGGCTGCAGCTGCCTTCTCTCTTGAAACAGCAGTTCTCCTAATGACTGAATCTTGTCCAAGAATAATAATGACAACTGCATTTTGTGTTTTCCCTGAGGAGTGCCAAGGATTTCATAGGGATTTTTTTTCATACTGTATAACACCAGGTTAGGGGTAGACGTCATTTCCGAGGACGGTAGCCTGAGAGCTGAAAGGCATGAATGGAATAGGGAGGAAATTCTTTCTCTGAATTTCAATCTTGACAATGTCATTAAGCCACTAAGTAAATTTTGTTACTGGGGACCTGGACCAAAGTCAGTTATCCTTTTTGAATGAATAACAATAATAAAAAAGTTTTTGAAGCTCTTGCTATGTGCCAACCTCTGTGCTAATTGCTGGGGGTACAAAAAATTGAAGTAAGGTGATCCCTGCTCTCAAGTAATTTACATTATAACTGGGAGGAAGGGAGACAATATTTTTAGGGAAGTGGTAGTAGTTAAGGGTGTTTTGGCTAGGCAAATCACCGAGAGATGAGTGATCAATAGGGCAGCACCCTTTCTGGGAACAAGGGTAACGATGCTTTATATTCTAGTCCCAGAGCAAGAAGCAGAAAGACAAGACAGATTGCAAGAAAATAGTTAGGATGAAGCATGGTTGGTCTGGAGTGGTCTATATACAGTGACCTCTAACCTATCATAATATCATAGACCTCCAGGACCACAGTTCTTTTTACGTTTCAATTATCTTTACCTATACAAAGGAATCTGCCATCAAAGTTCAGGAGATAAAGAACACTGACTCTGTAGTAAAGAGACCTGGGTTCAAGTATTGCCTTTGATGCTTAATACCTGTAAGGCTTGAGAAAGCCACTTGACCTTGAACTTCAGTTTCTTCACCTATAAAATAAGAGACGGCCCAGCAAAGTCCTAACCAGTTCTAGAAATACAACCCTTCTTTAATGCCTTATCATGATAAATTGATGATCTTGGCTTCTAATACTCTAGCAGACCCTATTGATTTAGAAAGGCTTTGAATATGGGCCCAGTGATTTAACAGAGTTGGAGAAAGTAACAAAACCATGATAACTGTATCCACCAAAAATTTGTGTTATCTAAACTGGGCCCTCACAGCAGCAAGACAATCTTTTTTTTTTCCTCACTGATTATCTATCCTATTACCTACAGTAGCTGCTACAAACTTTTCTTTCCTCAAGCCTCCCATGACCTTCCTCCCTACCTTTGCCTGTTATTTTATTGAAGTAGAGAGAAACTGCTGTGTGGCTCCCTCTTTTCACCTTCCTTACATCTTACAACCCTTGACATCACACTCCATTCTTTTATTCTTTACACTAGGCTCTGACAGAGAGGTGGCTGATCCTTTTCCCAAAAGCTAACCTTCTATACCTGTTCTAGCTCCCATACCCTTTTGATTTTTTTCCAGTATATTGCCCCTCAAATTATCTTCCCTCTCCCTTATTTTCCCTTTTTTATCTATTGGACTCCCTCCTTGCACAAGTATCCATTCTTAAAAAGATATCTCGATATACTACCATCCCCTCAAACTATTGTCCTATATCTATACTTTCCCCCTTTATTTCTCCTTTTACTCTTTTCTCAACTTATTGCAATCTTGCTTCCAAACTCATCTGTTATCTTCAAATTCAGCAGTGATATCTTACTTGCCAAATCTGATGGTTTCTTCTGCAAGATCTGACACAACTAGTCATCCTCTCTTCCTGCATATATTTTCCTCATTGTGTCTTTATGACTGCTTTCTCTTGGTTCTCTGATCATTCCTCCAGTCCACCCTCAAACCCCCTCTTTTGAAACTCTTTCAGTGAAGAGATTATTCCATTTTATTTTTATGTTACCAGAACCTTGTATAGTTTCTGAAACACGGTAAAACTTGATGAATGATTATTGCATGCCTGGTTAATTTTTTTAAAAGGTATTATGTTGGTGGAAGATTGAGCTGTAGTTTACAACATACTATAGTATAGTGTATAGTCTATTATAAGAGGGAATGTCTGCAGAAACCTTAACAAGATCAACAACATAAGATGCAGGTAATCCCCAAAACATTTATAGATGAAACTGGGAAAACTACAAATATAAGAAAAATGGGACAGCTCTTTCAGCTTTTCCATAGTAAACTATTCTTTTTATCATTGTAGCAGTTGAACTACCACTTCTGAACTTAAAATAATTCCATTTCTTTTTTAATAAATTAATCATTTAATTTTAGTTTTCATTATTCACTTCCATAAGCTTTTGAATTTTAAATTTTCTTCCCCCTTCCCCAACATGGTGTGCAATCTGATAAAGGCTCTATATACATTCTTATTAAAACATTTTCACATTAGTCATGTTGTAAAGAAGAATTAGAATGAATGGGACAAACCACACCAAAAAAAAAACCAAAAGAGAGAGGGAGAGAGAGAAAGAGAGAGAGACAGAAAGAGAGAAAGAGAGAGAGACAGAGAGACAGAGAGACAGAGAGAGAGAGAGAGAGAGAGAGAGAGAGA